>NW_026907631.1:0-57026 GCF_028389875.1 Rhea pennata | reverse complement strand
CCAGTCCTTCCCAGTTGCTCCCAGTCCCTCCCAATTGCCCCTCAGTTGCCCCCAGCCTCTACCCTGTTGCCCCCAGTCCCTCGCAGTTCCCTCCCAGTTGCCCCCAGTCCCCCACAGTTGCCCCCTCAGTTGCCCCCAGTCCTTCCCAGTTTGCCCTCAGTCCCTCCCAGTTCCCTCCCAGTTGCTCCCAGTCCCTCCCAGTTGCCCCTCAGTTGCCCCCAGTCCCTCCCAGTCTTTCCCAGTCGCCCCAAACACCCTGAAGCACTGCAGAACCACCAAAACGCCTTTATTAGCCCCAAAAACAGGGGCCCGGACGCCTGGGTCCCTCCTGGCAGCGTCTGCAGGGCTGAGCCCCCCCCCCCCGGCCCCCGCAGGGACCCAGGCGTCCGGGGGGAGGGGGGGGGGGGAGCCTGGGACCCCCAGCCCTGCTGGGGGGGGGCAGAGGGGGTCCCCATGTCCCCAAGCGGGGGGGGGGCAGAGGGGGGTGCCTGTGTCCCCAGGGTGGGGGGAGTCAGGGGTCCCCGGGGGGGGTCAGAGGGGTTCCCCATGTCCCCAAGGAGGGGGGGGGCAGAGGGGTCCCCCTGTCCCCAGGGTGGGGGGGAGTCAGGGGTCCCCGCGGGGGGGTCAGAGGGGGTCCCCGTGTCCCCAAGGGGGGGGGGGCAGAGGCTCCCCAAGGGGGGTCCCAAAGCCCCACGGGGTCCCCATGTCCCCAGAGGGTCCCCTCACACTTCCCCCTGGGGGAGGGGGGGGGGGGAGGGTTTCCGGCTGTGTCCCCAGCACCCCTGGAAGGAGGGGGGGGGGGTCCTGGCACCCAGGGGGTGGGTGGGGGGTGCCAAGCCCCCCCCCCGGGGTGGGGGGGAGGGGGGGGGGGTCTCACCCGGCGCGGGCGGAGAAGAAGGGCAGCGAGCGGACGAAGGCGTCGAGGCGGCCCGCGGAAGAGCTCGCTCTGCACCGGCGCCCAGGGAGGCAGGGGGGGGGCTGCGGGGGGGTCCCAGCACCCAGGGGTGGCGGTGGGTGGTGGGTGGGGGGTCCCGACCCCCCACCCCCCCCCCCCGGGGGTTTTGGGGGGGGGGGGGGTCACCCTGCGCGGGCGGAGAAGAAGGGCAGCGAGCGGACGAAGGCGTCGAGGCGGCCGCGGAAGAGCTCGCTCTGCACCGGCGCCCAGGGAGGCAGGGGGGGGCTGCGGGGGGGGTCCCAGCACCCAGGGGTGGCGGTGGGTGGGTGGGTGGGGGTCCCCGACCCCCCCCCCCCCCCCGGGGGGTTTTGGGGGGGGGGGGGGGTCACCCTGCGCGGGCGGAGAAGAAGGGCAGCGAGCGGACGAAGGCGTCGAGGCGGCCGCGGAAGAGCTCGCTCTGCACCGGCGCCCGGGGGCCGCACAGCGGGTTCTTCACCACCAGCTCCACGAAGAGCTGCGGGCGGCGGCGGGGCGGCGGTCAGTTGCCCCCCCCCCCCCCCCCGCGACCCCCCAGACCCTTCCTGCCCCCCCCCCCCGGGACCCCCCAGACCTCCCCTGACCCCCCCAGGCCCTCCTTGCCCCCCCCCTGGGCCCCCCAACACTCCCTGCCCCCCCCAGGGCCCCAGACCCCTCTCTGCCCCCCCCTGCCCCCCCAGACCCCCCTCTGGGCTCCCCAGACCTCCCCTGACCCCCCTGGGCCCCCCCGACCCCTCCAGACCCCCCCCCCCACCCTCCAGGGACCCAAGTATCTGCCCCCCCCCCCACACTCCCAGTAGCCTCTTAACCCACCCTGGGGAGAGGCAGGGGGGCCCAGGCGTCCGGGTGGTGCCCTACCCCCCCCCCCCCTCGCCCCCACCCAGGGATCCGGGTGCCCCCCCCGCAGACTCTCGCCCACCCCAGGGGGCCCAGGCATCCGGAGACCCACCAACCCAAGGACCCAGGTGTCCAGGCACCCCCCACCCACAGGGGCCCAGGCGTCCCGGGAGCTCCCAGAGTGTCCCACCCCCCCCCCAGGGGGCCCAGGCGTCCGGGAGTGCCCACCCCGGGGCCCAGGCATCCCCATTCCCAGGGGGTTCCTCATTCCCGGGGGGGCGGTTTTGGGGGGTTCCTCGTTCCCGGGAGGGGGGTCCCATTCCTGGGGGGGGGGGGGGCGTTCTGGGGATGTCCCTGTCCCCGGGGGTGGGGGGGTTCCCCATTCCCAGGGGGCTGGGTTTTTTTTTTGGGGGGGGGGGTTCCCCGTTCCTGGGGCGGGGTTCCCTCTTCCCAGGGGGGGCAGGGAGGGTTTCCTTGCTCCCGGGGGGGGGGGAGGTTCCCCATTCCCGGAGGGGCTGGCTGGTTTTGGGGGGTTCCCCATTCCTAGCGGGGGTTCCCCGCTCCCGAGGGGGTCCCTGCTCTCTGGGGGGGGGGTTCCCCATTCCCGGGGCGGGTAGGGGGGGTTCTCCACTCCCGGGGGGGGGGTCCCTGTTCCTGGGGAGGGCACGGGGGAGTTCCCCGCTCCCTGGGGGGGGGGCTCCCCGCTCCCTGGGGGGGGTGGGGTCCCTGCTCCCTGGGGGGGGCAGAGGTGGCTTCCCACTCCCTGGGGGGGCTCCCCGCTCCCGGGGGGGGGGGGGGTGTGTGTGGTTCCCCGCTCCCTGGAGGCGGGTCTCCCCACTCCTGGGGGGGGGCTCCCCCGCTCCCTGGGGGGGCAGAGGGGGCTCCCTGCTCCCTGGGGGGGGGTTCCCTGTTCCTGGGGGGCAGGCAGGTGGCTCCCCCGCTCCCTGGGGGTGTTTCGTGTTCCCGGGGGGGGGGGCAGGGGGGGACTCCCCGCTCCCTGGGGGGGGCAGAGGGGGCTCCCCACTCTCTGGGGGGGGCAGAGGGGGCTCCCCACTCCCTGGGGGGCATACCCCGTTCCTGGGGGGGGCGGGCAGGTGGCTCCCCGCTCTCTGGGGGGGGGGGGCTCCCCGCTCCCTGGGGGGGCTCCCCGCTCCCTGGGGGGCGTACCCCGTTCCTGGGGGGGGCGGGCAGGTGGCTCCCCGCTCTCTGGGGGGGGGGGGGCTCCCCGCTCCCTGGGGGGGCTCCCCGCTCCCTGGGGGGCATACCCCCGTTCCTGGGGGGGCGGGCAGGTGGCTCCCCGCTCTCTGGGGGGGGGGGCTCCCCGCTCCCTGGGGGGGCTCCCCGCTCCCTGGGGGGCGTACCCCGTTCCTGGGGGGGGCGGGCAGGTGGCTCCCCGCTCCCTGGGGGGGGCAGAGGGGGCTCCCCGCTCCCGGGGGGGGTGTTTCCCGTTCCCGGGGGGGCTCCCCGCTCCCGGGGGAGGTGGGGGGGGGGGGCGCCGTGCTCACGTTGCTGTAGATGTGTGGTGCAGGGCGTCGCGGGCGGGAGGCGACGCCGAGGTCGGTGCTCAGCGCCAGGGCGCAGCCCCGTCGCCGTCTCGTAGTAGTGCAGCCGGTACTTGCTCGTGTGGAAGCACAGGAAGCCGTCGCGCCTGGCCGCTAAGGAGGAGCCGCCGCCGCCGCCCCCGGGACCCCCCCAAATCCCCTCGGGACCCCCCCACTGCCCCCCCCCCCACATCCCTGGGAACCCCCGGGGGGCCCCCCAAATCCCTGGGAACCCCCACGGCCCCCCCTAAGTCCCTCAGGACCCCCCCAAATCCCTCGGGACCCCCCCACTTGCCCCCCCCCACATCCCTGGGAACCCCCGGGGGGCCCCCCAAATCCCTGGGAACCCCCACGGTCCCCCTAAGTCCCTCAGGACCCCCCAAATCCCTGGGAACCTCCACGGCCCCCCCACATCCCTGGGAACCCCTGCGGGCCCCCCAAATCCCTGGGAACCCCCCACAGCCCCCCTAAGTCCCTCAGGACCCCCCACATCCCTGGGAACCCCTGGGGGCCACCCAAATCCCTGGGAACCCCCCATGGCCCCCCCCCCCACATCCCTGGGAACACTCCGGGGACCCCCCCCAACTCCCTCGGGACCCCCCAAATCCCTGGGGAACCCCCGGGGGCCCCCCAAATCCCTGGGAACCCCCACTGCCCCCCCACATCCCTGGGAACCCCCCACATCCCTTGGGACCTGGCACGGCCCCCCTAAATCCCTTGGGACCCCCCCTTGGCCCCCCACATCTCTGGGAACCCACGGGGGTCCCCCACATCCCTGGGAACCCCCCCCCACATCCCTCGGGAACCCCCGGCCCCCCCCAAATCCCTCGGGGCCCCCCCACAGCCCCCCCACATCCCTGGGATCCCCCACGCCCCCCCCCACATCCCTGGGCACCCTCCACGGCCCCCCTAAATCCCTCGGGACCCCCCGGAGCCCCCCCCCATCCCTGGGAACCCCCCGGGCCTCCCCCCAAATCCCTGGGATCCCCCACGGCCCCCCCCAAATCCCTGGGAACCTTCCACGGCCCCCCTAAATCCCTCAGCCCCCCCCAGGCCCCCCCCACATCCCTGGGAACCCCCCGGGGGCCCCCCAAATCCCCCCCAAATCCCTGGGAACCCCCCACGGCCCCCCCCCACATCCCCAGGGGGGTCCCCTGGCCTCCCTGATCCTCCTGGTCCCTGGGTTCCCCCCAATGCCAGGACGTCCCATGGGGGCCCCTCAGATCCCCCCCCCCAACCCCCAGCCCCCCCCCCAACCCCCCCCCCCCAAGGGTCCCCCCCGGGACCCCCGACCCCCCCCCTGACCCCCAGGCCCCCCCCCGGGACCCCCCCCCCCGCGAGGATACATGTCCGTGGGGCTCATCTTGGCGACGAAGGAGCGCAGCGAGAAGAGCATCCCGAACATCAGCTTGAACTCCTGCCGCACAGCGCTCGCACCCGGCCCGGCGCCCCACGGCGCCCCACGGCGCGCCCCATGGTACCCCACGGCCACCCCACGGGCCGCCCCACGGCCGCCCCACGGTACCCGCCAGCGCCCCACGGCCGCCCCACCGTGCCCGCCAGCGCCCCCACGGCCGCCCCACGGTACGTGCCAGCGCCCCACAGCCGCCCCATGGCCGCCCCACGGTGCCCGCCAGCGCCCCACGGCCGCCCCACGGTATGTGCCAGCGCCCCACGGCCGCCCCACTGTGCCCGCCGGCGCCCCACGGCCGCCCCACGGTATGTGCCAGCGCCCCACGGCCGCCCCACCCATGCCCGCCGGCACCCCACAGCCGCCCCACGGCCGCCCCACCGTGCCCGCCGGCGCCCCACGGCACCCGCCAGCGTCCTACAACTGCCCCACAGCACCTGCCGGTGCCCCCCAGCCGCCCCACCATGCCCGCCAGCACCCCACAGCACCCGCCAGCGTCCTACAACTGCCCCACAGCACCTGCCGGTGCCCCACGGCCACCCCACGGCGCCCGCCGGCGCCCCCCAGCACCCGCCAGCGCCCTACAACCGCCCCACAGCACCTGCCGGTGCCCCATGGCCACCCCACGGTGCCCGCCAGCGCCCCACGGCTGCCCCACAGCCACCCCATGGTACCTGCCGCCACCCCACGGCACCTTCCAGTGCCCCTCTGCTGCCCCACGGTACCCACCGTGCCCCATGGTACCTGCCGGTGCCCCTCTGCCACCCCCACAGTGCCCCATGATACCCCCAGCACCCCTCTGCTGCCCCACGGCCACCCCCCAGCACCCCATGGTGCCCCCCAGCACCCCTCTGCTGCCCCACAGTGCTCCGACGGTGCCCCCCCAGTACCCGCCCCGAGCACCCCTCTGCTGCCCCATGGTGCCCCCCAGCACCCCCAAGTACCCCCCCTACACCCCTCTACCACCCCACAGCCACCCAACAGTACCCCCCCACACGCCCCACAGCCGCCCCACAGCCGCCCCACGGCACCCACCTCCTCCTTGGGGATCCCGGCCTGCTTGCGCCGGTGCCACTCGCTGTAGTGGAGGCAGGTACCGTCGCGGGCGAAGATGTACAGGTTGTGCACAGTCATCTGGGGAGAACAACAACCGGACACCCATGGGTGCTGCCCCCGCGGCCCTCCCCGCTGCCCGCCGGCCTCCGGCGGGCGCCCCAACCCCCTCCCCGCCCCCTATTCCCAGTGCAAAACCAGTATGCCCAGGGCTGTTAGACCGCTAGTATTGCCAACCCCCCACCCCGTATCCTCCCAGTATCCCCCAGTACATCCCCAGTATGCTCTCACTATTCCTCAGTTCCCCCTACTATCCTCATTACACCGCCAATATTGCTCCAGTATCCCCAGTACACCCCCAGTATGTTCCCAGTATTTGCCAGTTCCCCCTACTATCCCCATTACACCCCCAATACTCCTCCAGTATCCCCAGTACACCCCCAGTACGTTCCCGGTATTCACCAGTTCCGCCTACTATCCCCATTACACCCCAATACTCTTCCAGTATCCCCAGTACATTCCCAGTATTCGCCAGTTCACTTTACTATTTCCTGTGCCCTCACAGTAACCCCAGTACATCCCCAGTATGCTCCCCGTATTCTCTAGTTCCCCCTACTATCCCCAGTGCTCTTCCAGTACACTCCCAGTACTCCCCAGTTCCCCCTACTATCCCCATTACACCCCCAATTCTCCTCCAGTATCCCCAGTACACCCGCAGTATGTTCCCAGTATTGTTCAGTTCCCCTTACTACCCCCAGTGCTTCCCCAGTACACCTCCGGTACGTTCCCAGTATTCCCCAGTTCCCTCTGCTATCCCCAGTGCCCTCAGAGTAACCCCAGTACATCTCCAGTAGGGCTCCCAGTATTCTCCAGTTCCCCCCTATTATCCCCAATATGCTTCCAGTACACCTCTAGTATTCTCCCAGTATTCCCCAGTTCCCCCTACTATCCCCATTACATCCCCAATACCCCCCAATACTCCCAGTACATCTCCAGTATACACCCAGTATTCCCCGGTTCCCCCTACTATCCCCAATGCCCCCCAGTACCCCCCAGTACACCCCCAGAATGCTCCCAGTACTCCCCAGTTCCCCTTATTATCCCATTACACCCCCAATGCTCCCCCAGTATCCCCAGCACCCCCCCAGTATGCACCCAGTATTCCCCAGTTCCCCCTACTATCCCCAGTGTCCCTCCAGTACCCCACCCATTATTACCGTTATATCCCCAAGATGCTCCCAGTCTCTCCCAGTTACCCCCATTACACCCCCAGTAACGCAGTACATCATCTGGTACCCCCCCAGTATGTCCCCAGTATCCCCATCACACCCTCAGTACCGCCAGTATATCCCCAGTACACCCCCAGGCACTCCCCAGTGTCCCCCCCCAGTATCCTCATTACACCCTCGGAGCCCCACCTACACCCCCAGCAACCCCGTTACACCCCCAACACAGCCCCAGTATCCCCCAGTTCCCCCCAGTATCGCCACTACGCTGCCAGTATCCCCCAGTAAGGTCCCTTTACGCTCCAGTATGCCCCAGTGCCCCCCATTACGCCTCCAGTACCCCGCTACAACCCCCCCCAAAGCTCCCCCAGTATACCCAAGCGCACCCCCAAGTAGCTCCCAGTACTGTCCCCCCCCCCCCCCCATACACCCCTGGGGTCATCCCAGTAACCCCAGTTACCCCCAGTACCTGCAGCCCCGTCTTACCTCGACCCCGCCGATCCCACTTCCGCCCGGCCCCGCCGCCACCGCCTCTTCCGCTTCCGCCCCGCCCGCGCCGCCCTCACTCAACATGGCGGCGGCTGCCCGGAGCGGAGGGGCGTGCCCAGAGGGGAAGGGGCGTGTCCAAGGGGAGGGGGCGTGTCCGTGGCAGCAGGGGCGTGTCCAAGGGGAGGGGGCGTGGCCCGAAGCCGTGACGGCCGGGCGAGCGGCGCCGTGACGCGCCTAGGGGGCGGGGCCTGCGGTTGGCGGGAAAGCGGCGGAGGGGCGGGGCCGGCGCCGGCCGCGTCACCATGGCGACCGGGGGGCCTGTGAGGGCGGGGGGCGCTGTGGGGGGCGGGGGAGAAATGAGGGGGACCAGGGGGAAATTGGGGCCTGGGGGGGGGGGTAAAAAGGGCCCTGGGGGGGGGGGAACAGCGGTCCTGGGCCGGGGGGGGCACCCAGGATTGGGGGGGGCAGAGGGGCGCTGAGGGAAAATGGCGCCGGGGAGGGGGGGGGAAATGGCGGCTGGGGGGGGGGCTCGGAGGGACCCCGGGGGTGCGGGGAGAGGGTTTGGGGTCCCGAGGGGGGGGGGGGTGTTGGGGTCCCCTATGGGGTGATAACCATGTTCCCCCTCCCACAGGGCCCCCCGCCCCGACCCAGAGAGCACCCCGGGGTGCTCGAAGGCGGCGCAGCCCCCCATGGAGCCCCGGTGAGTGGGGAGCAGGGCCGGACGCCTGGGTCCGTGGGGGGGCGGGGGGGGACACTCGGACGCCTGGGTCCGTCGGGGGGGGGCACTCGGACGCCTGGGTCCGTGGGGGGGCAGGGGGGACACTCGGACGCCTGGGTCCGGGGGGGGGGGGGCACTCAGACGCCTCGGTCCGGGGGGGGGGGCACTCGGACGCCTGGGTCCGTGGAGTGGGGGGTGCCCGGACGCCTGGGTCCGTGGGGGGGGGGGGGCGCTCGGACACCTGGGTCCGTGGGGGGGGGGGGGGGTGCCCAGACGCCTGGGTCCGTGGAGGGGGGGGCGCCCGGACGCCTGGGTCTGTGGGGGGGGGGGGGCGCCCGGACGCCTGGGTCCGTGGTGTGGTGGGCACTCGGACGCCTGGGTCCTTGGGGGGGGGGGGTGCCCGGACGCCTGGGTCCGTGGGGGCAGGGGGGACACTCGGACGCCTGGGTCCGTGGGGTGGGGGGTGCCCGGACGCCTGGGTCCGTGGGGGGGCGGGGGGGGACACTCAGACGCCTGGGTCCGTGTGGGGGCGGGGGGGGCCCTCAGACGCCTGGGTCCGTGGGGCGGGGGGTGCCCAGACGCCTGGGTCCGTTGGGGGGGGGGGGGTCACCCAGATGCCTGGGTCCATGGTGCGGGGGGGTGGCCCGGATGCCTGGGTCCGTGGTGGGGGGGGGGGCGCCCGGATGCCTGGGCCCCCAGCTGAGGGCAGCACCCAGACACCTGAGTTCTTTGGGGGGAGGGGGAGGGAACCCGGACGCCTGGGCCCCTGGGTGATGGTGGGTGCCCGGATGCCTGGGTCCGTGGTGAGGGGGGGGGCGCCCGGATGCCTGGGCCCCCAGCTGAGGGCAGCACCCAGACACCTGAGTTCTTTGGGGGGAGGGGGAGGGAACCCGGACGCCTGGGCCCCCGGGTGATGGTGGGTGCCCGGATGCCTGGGTCCCTGGGGGGTGGGCACCCGGATGCCTGGGCCCCTGGGTGATGGTGGGTGCCCGGACGCCTGGGCCCCTGGGTGATGGCAGTGCCTGGACGCCTGGGCCCCTGGGTGATGGTGGGTGCCCGGACGCCTGGGCCCCTGGGTGATGGCGGTGCCCGGACGCCTGGGTCCCTTCCAGGTGGCTGCAGGCGGCCGAGCGACGTCCTGGGCCTTCGGCACCACCGTGGGCCCTGGCCTGGGCCCTGCTGCAGGTGGGCGGGGCTTCCGGGGAGGGGCGGGGCTCCGGGAAGGGGCGGGGCTCAGGGGTGGGGCTCTGGGAAGGGGTGGGGGCTCTGGGAAGGGGTGGGGGCTTGGGGGCAGGGCTCCAGAAGGAGGTGGGGCTTAGGGTGGAGACGGGACACGGGAGAAGGTCCAGGGGGGGTGGAGCCTGCAGAAGGGGTGGGGCTTCAGTGGGGGGGTGGGGCTTCCAAGTGGAGGGAGGGGCTTCTGGAGGGGTGGGGTTTCCAGAGGGGGGTGGGTTTTGTGGGGCAGAGCTCAGGGATGGGCTCCTGGGGGTGGGGCTTGGGAGGGGGCGGGGCTTGGGGGCGTGTGGAGGCTCTGGGGGCGGAGCTCCTGATGGGGGGCGGGCCTTGGCTGGCACAGGCAGAGCCCGAGGACGGGGAGGAGCAGCCCGAGGCTGAGGGGCGGGGCCTGCTGGTGAGTGGGAGGAGCTTGTGCTAAAGCAGGGGTGGGGGTGGGGCTTGCTGCGGGTGGGTGGGGCCACGGTCCCCCCCAAAGGGGGTGGGGCTTGCAGGTGATGGGAGGGGCTCAGGATGGGGGTGTGGCCTGCCATGAGGGGGGTGGGGCTTGTTGAAAGGGCTGGGGTCCATGGGCGGCGGGGCTTGGTCGGGGGGCCAGCTGTGGGGGCGGGGCTTGGTGCTGTGGGTGGAGCCGGCAGCGGGGGTGGGGCCTATTGCCATTGGGTGGGGCTGGGGGCGGGGCTTGCGGTGGGGGGCGGGGCTTGTAGCTTGTGCCTGGGCGTGGGGGGGGGGAGGGGAGGATCCAGCCTGGAGCTGCAAGGTGGCCCCGGGGGTGGGGCTGCAGGGGGGGACGGGGCCTGAGGGTGGGGCGTGGCCTGCGGGGGGGGGCGGGGCCTGCGGGGGGCGGGGCTCAGCGGAGTGCCGGCAGGGTGAGCGGCGCCGGGGCGGCCGAGGTGGAGAGCGTCCGACGGCGGCTCCCCCAGCCTGGTATGGGGCAACTGGGGAGACTGGGGAAACTGGGAGGGCTGAGGGGAACTGGGGGCAACTGGGGGGGGCTGGGAGCACAGCAAAGGCTGTGGACTGGGGACAACTGGGGGAAGCGAGAGGACTCTGTGCCACGGAAACTGGGGGCATTTGAGAGAACTGGGAGGCAAGCGGAGGGAGCTGGGGCAACTGGGAGAACTGGGGGGGACTGGGGGTGATTGGGAGAACTGGGGGCAACCGCAGGGTGTTGGGGGCAGCTGGGGCTGGGGCCCGCTGGGGGGGCGTTGGGGAAGCTGGGAGTTTTAGAGGGCCAATGGGGGGGGGACCGAGGGGCTACTGGGGAGCAACTGGGGGGGGTTTGGGGACAGTGGGGGGGTGATTGAGGGGTGACCGTTGAGGGGGGGCAGTAGAGTGAGTGTGGGGGGGGCAGTTGGGGGGTGCCAGGGGGCAGCCGGGGGGGCTCTGAACTGTGTCCCCCCCCCCCCACCCCACACAGGGGACGGCGGAGCCCATGACTCCGGCGACAGCGTCTCGGCCCTGCTGCGGTGAGAGCACCCTGGGGTGCCCCCAGCCCCCTGGGGGACCCCCCCACCTCCCCCCCCCCAGGGGTACCTCCCCCCCTCCCCGAGATCCCCAACCTCACCCTGGGGTGCCCCAGCCCCCTGGGGACCCCCCACCTCCCCCCCCAGGGTACCTCCCCCCTCCCCGAGATCCCCAACCTCACACTGGGGTGCCCCAGCCCCCTGGGGACCCCCCACCTCCCCCCCCCAGGGGTACCTCCCCCCCTCCCCGAGATCCCCAACCTCACCCTGGGGTGCCCCAGCCCCCTGGGGACCCCCCACCTCCCCCCCCCAGGGTACCTCCCCCCTCCCTGAGATCCCCAGCCTCACCCCGGGGTGCCCCCAGCCCCCTGGGGACCCCCCACCTCCCCTCCCAGGGTACCTCCCCCCTCCCTGAGATCCCCAGCCTCACCCCGGGGTGCCTCAGCCCCCTGGGGACCCCCCCACCTCCCCCCCCAGGGTACCTCCCCCCCTCCCTGAGATCCCCAGCCTCACCCCGGGGGTGCCTCAGCCCCCTGGGGACCCCCCCACCTCCCCCCCCCAGGGTACCTCCCCCCTCCCTGAGATCCCCAGCCTCACCCCGGGGTGCCCCAGCCCCCTGGGGACCCCCCCACCTCCCCCCCGCCCCAGGGTACCTCCCCCCTCCCCGAGATCCCCAGCCTCACCCCGGGGTGCCCCAGCCCCCTGGGGACCCCCCACCTCCCCCCCCCAGGGTACCTCCCCCCTCCCTGAGATCCCCAGCCTCACCCCGGGGTGCCTCAGCCCCCTTTTTGGGACCCTCAGTGTTGCTCTTGGGTGCTCCAGGCCCCCCCCCCCAGCACCCCTTTACGACCCCCATTGCCACCCTAGGGTGCCCCCAGCAACCGCTATGGGATTCCCAGATCCCCCTTGGGATTCCTGACCCCCACCTCTGGGGGTCCCTGGGACCCACACGAGGACCCATGACCCCCTTGGACCCCCAAACCCACCTCTGGGTGCCCCAGGATACTTCACCCCCCCCAGGACCCCCATCCTCCCCACATAGCGGTGCTCCTGAGACCCCTATTGCTCCCTTGAGCCCCTTTGGGCCCCCCCCCAAGGTGCCCCCCCCCGCCCGCATCCCTGACCCTCTCCAGCGACCCACATCCCCTCTGGGTGCCCCCCAGGCCTCCCCCCACTCCCAGGACCCCTAACCCCCCCCCCAGGGTGCCCCCAGGACACGCCCCCCCCCATACCCCCACCCATGGGTGCTGGCAGGTCCCCAAAACCACCGTGTCGTCCCCCCCCCACACACACACTCCCCCGGGCAGGTCCGTGCCGGAGCCGCCCGATCCCGAGGACCTGCTGGAGCTGCCCTTTGACCTTGACCCTGATCCTGACCCTGACCTTGACCCTGACCTTGACCCCAGTCTTGACCTCAACCCCAGCCTGGCGCTGGCCCAGGCCTGGTCTGCCCTGCGCCAGGAGCGGGCGCGCCGCAAGGTGGGACGTGGCAGCGGGGGGGGGGGGGGGGTTAGGGGGTCGCAGGGGGGTGGGGACGGCTTCGGGGTCACCCGCCCCCCTCCTTTCGGGGAGCCCGTTTTGGGGCTAAACAAGGCGATTTGGGGTGCGCCAGCCCCAACCCGGGGTGCTGCCACTTGTGGCGTTCCCAGTTTAGGGGCAGTTCTGGGGACCTGGGGGCAGTTTGGAGGGCAATTTTTGGGGTCCCCAAGTAGGTTTGGGGGCAATTTGGGGGTCTTCCCCCCTTTTTTGGTCCCCATTTTGGGGTAAATCAGGGCAGTTTGAGGCAAGTAAGCCCCAAACCTGGACACTGCCACCCTGAGGTCTTTGCTGTGTCCCCCAGTTTAGGGGCAATTCTGGGGACCTGGGGGCAGCTTTGGGGGCAATTTTTGGGGTCCCCAGGCAGATATGGGGCAGTTTGGGGGTCTCCTGCCTTCTTCAATTCCCATTTTGGAGCAAAACGGGCCAATTTGGGGGTCATGAGTCCCAAACTGGGATGCTGCCGCGCTGGGGTCCTTGGAGCATTACCAATTTGGGGGCAGTTCTGGGGACCTGGGGGGCAGTTTGGGGGGGGTCAATTTTGGAGCCCCAGGTAGGTTTGGGGGCAGTTTGGAGCTCTCCCCCTTTTTCGGTCCCCGTTTTGGGGCAAAACAGGGCAGTTTTGAGCACGTAAGCTCCAAACCAGGACCCTGCCACACCAGGATCTTTGCAGCATCGCCAGTTTAGGGGCAATTCCGGAGACGCGGGGGCAGATTTGGGAGGCAATTTTGGGGTCCCTAGGCAGATCTGGGGCAGTTTGGGGGTCTCCTCTCCTTTCTTGGTGCCCATTTTGGGGCAAAACGGGGCGCTTTGGGGCACACAAGCCCCAAACCAAAGCACTGCCACCCCGGGGTCCTTGCGTCGTTGCCAGTTCGGGGGCAGTTGGGAGGCACCGGGGGTGGTTTGGGGGGGGGGGGCTGGGGGGCAGCCGGATCGGGGGGAGGGGCAGCCCCCACCCCCCAGCTCAGGCTGCCGTTTCGGGGTGGTTCGGGGCATTTTCAGGCCTGCGAGCGGCAGATCCGGGCGCTGCTGCTCCGCGTCGGGAGCCTGCGGCAGCGAGCGGCCGCCGCCGGAGCCGCCGAGAGGCGCCGGGAAGCCGTCGTGCGGCAGCTGGATCGCGTGAGCCGCCGGCGCGGGGCGATTCCCGGGAACGGGGCGATTCCCGGGAACGGGAACGGGGCGGTTCCTAGTATGAGACGATTCCCGGGGCCGTTCCCTGGTTAAGGCGTTTCCCAGGATGAAGTTCGGGATGAGACAATTCCCGGGAATAGGAACGGGTTGATCGCCGGGATGGGGCGATTCCTGGAAATGGGGCCAGGGCTTTTCCCGGGAATGGGGCCGTTCCCAGGGTGATTCCCGGAATAGGACGATTCCTGGGACAGGGCGATTTCTGGAAGGCGGATGGGGCAATTCCCAGGGATGGGGCAAGTCCTGGGACAGGATGGTCCCTGGGAATGGGGAGCCGTGGGGCAGCTGGGGGCCTTGGGCCGAACCGTGGGGCAGTTGGGAGACGCTTGGGGGGTCCGTGCGGCGGATCCATGGAGCAGTTGCGGGCCATGGGGCAGTTGGGGCATCTGTGGGGCAGTTGTGGGCCTGTGGGGCAGTCTGGGGATCCGTGGGGTAGATCTATGGTGCAATTGTGAAACCTGTGGGGGCAGTTGTGGGTTCCTTGGGCAGTTGTGCGTCCATGGGGCAGGTGCATGGGCCAGTTGTGGGCCCTGGGGCAGAGCTGTGAGGCAGCTGGAGCATCCATGGGGCAGATCTAGGGGGCAGTTGCGGGTCCATGGGGCAGTTGGGACATCTGTGGGGCAGATCTGTGGGCCCATTGGAGGGTCCATGGGGCAGGTGCGGGATCCATGGGGAAGTTGGGAGGCACCTGGAGGGTCTGTGAGGCAGATTCGTGGGGCAGTTTGGGGGCCTTATGGGGTGGTTGTGGGGCAATTGCAGGTCCGTGGGGCAGTTGAGGCATTCGTGGGGCAGGTCTCTGGGGCAGTTGCAGGTCTCTGGGGCAGCTGTAGCTCTGAGGGGCAGTTGGGAGATACCCGGAAGGGTCTGTGGGGCAGATCCGTGGGACAGTTGTGGGCTGTGGGGCAGTTGAGGGTCCCCATGGCGGAGTTGTGGGGCAATTTGGGGTTCCCTGGGGCGGTCGGGGGATCCCGGGGTGGAGCCATAGGGTGATCAGGGGTCCCCAGGGCGCAGCTGTGGGGCGGTTGGGGGTCCTGGGGGGTGGTCGAGCCTCGCGGGGGCGCAGCCGTGGGGCGGTCGGGGGTCCCTGGAGCGGTTGGGGCTCCCCAGGGTGCAGCCGTGGGGCGGTCGGGGGTCCCGGGGGTGGTCGAGCCTCCCGGCGGCGCAGCCGTGGGGCGGTCGGGGGTCCCTGGAGCGATTGGGGCTCCCTGGGGCGCAGCCGTGGGGTGGTTGGGGGTCCCTGGGGTGGAGCCATGGGGTGATCAGGGGTCCCCAGGGCGCAGCTGTGGGGCGGTTGGGGGTCCTGGGGGGTGGTCGAGCCTCCTGACAGCGCAGCCGTGGGGCGGTTGGGGGTCCCTGGGGCGGTCGCCCCGCCCCCCCCCCACCCCCCCCAGCGCGCAGCCGTGGGGCAGAGCCGCCGTGGGTCCGGCAGACGCTGGCGGCGGTGGCGCAGGGCTGGCGGCGGCAGGAGGCGGCAGCGGCCGCGGGGCTCCGGCGGCTCCGGGGGCAGCGCGAGGCGGCCGAGGGGCGGCGGCGGCAGCTCGCCCAGGTGGGGCCCAGGCGTCCGGGAGCCCCCCCCCGCAGGGGCCCAGGCGTCCGAGAATCCCCCCCCCAGGGGCCCAGGTGTCCGGGAGCCCCTCCCCCAGGGGCCCAGGCATCCAGGAATCCCCCCCCCCAGGGGCCCAGGCGTCCGGGAATCCCCCCCTCCCCCAGGGGCCCAGGTGTCCGGGAATCCCCCCCGCCCCCCCAGGGGCCCAGGCGTCCGGGAATCCCCCCCCCCCAGGGGCCCAGGCGTCCGAGAATCCCCCCCCCAGGGGCCCAGGTGTCCGGGAGCCCCTCCCCCAGGGGCCCAGGCATCCAGGAATCCCCCCCCCCCAGGGGCCCAGGCGTCCGAGAATCCCCCCCCCAGGGGCCCAGGTGTCCGGGAGCCCCTCCCCTAGGGGCCCAGGCATCCAGGAATCCCCCCCCCCCCAGGGGCCCAGGCGTCCGGGAATCCCCCCCTCCCCCAGGGGCCCAGGCGTCCGGGAGCCCCCCCCCGCAGGGGCCCAGGCGTCCGAGAATCCCCCCCCCAGGGGCCCAGGTGTCCGGGAGCCCCTCCCCCAGGGGCCCAGGCATCCAGGAATCCCCCCCCCCAGGGGCCCAGGCGTCCGGGAATCCCCCCCTCCCCCAGGGGCCCAGGTGTCCGGGAATCCCCCCCGCCCCCCCAGGGGCCCAGGCGTCCGGGAATCCCCCCCCCCCAGGGGCCCAGGCGTCCGAGAATCCCCCCCCCAGGGGCCCAGGTGTCCGGGAGCCCCTCCCCCAGGGGCCCAGGCATCCAGGAATCCCCCCCCCCCAGGGGCCCAGGCGTCCGAGAATCCCCCCCCCAGGGGCCCAGGTGTCCGGGAGCCCCCCCTCCCCCAGAGGCCCAGGCGTCCGGGAATCCCCCCCCCCCCCCCAGGGGCCCAGGTGTCCGGGAGCCTCCCAGTGCCCTCCCCCAGAAGGACCCAGGCATCCGGGGCTCCTCACCTATCCCAGCCCCCCCCCCCCAAGGGGGCCCAGGTGTCCGGGACTCTTTCCCCCCCCCCACCCCACTCCACCCCACCCCACCCGAGGGACCCAGGCATCCGGGACGCGTTCTCCCCACCCCCACCCAACCCCGGGCCCAGGCGTCTGGACGCTGGGGGGGGGACCCAGGCGTGCAGGACCCCTTTTCGCCCCCCCCTCCCACCCCCCAACTCTGAGGGCCCAGGCGTCCGGGTGCCCCCCCCACCCCGGGCCCAGGCGTCCGGGCGCGGGGGGACCCAGGCGTCCGGGCGCGCAGGAGGCCGCGTCGCTGCGGAGGCGCCTGGAGGCGGCAGAGGCTGAGCTGAGCCGGGAGCGGGCGGCCCGGGTGAGCCCCTTCCCAGCATGCCCTGGGGCCGCGGCGCGGTGACAGAGTGAGGGTGGGGCGTGGCGACGAAGTGGGGTGACAACGGTGCGGTGGCAAAGTGCGGTGATGTGGAAATACGGTGACAAAGTGGGGTGACACAACGTCACGGTGACAGAATGGGGTGACGCAGCGTGACGGAATGGGGTGACGTGGTGGTGCGGTGCCGGTGACAAAGCGGTGTGATGTGGTGGTGTGAGAGTGACGTGACGGTGACAAAGTGGCTCGACGCACTGACGTGACACAGCGCTCCAGCGAGGTGGTGACGGTGACAAAGCAGTGCGATGCGGTGACGCAGTGGCCTGGTGATGTGGTGACGGTGACAAAATGATGTGCGCTGACGCATTGACCTGGTGACACAGTAACATGGTTGTGCAGTGACACAGTGGCTAAAGGGTGTGGTGGTGCGGGGACACAGCGACGGGGTGGTCTGGTGACAAAATGGTGCGGTGACACGGTGACCCGGCAATGAGTTGACGTGGCGATGGGGTGACACAGTGGCGAGTGACACGACGCAGTGGGGAAACGTGGTGACGGACTTACGGGGCGAGGCAGTGACGTGGTGGGTGATGGGGTGACACAGTGTCGTGACACGGTGTTGGGGTGCAGTGCTGACATGGCAGTCAAGTGACAGTGACGTGGTGGCACAGCAACTTGGTTGGGTGACAGTGAAATTTTGTCCCGGTGTCACAGCAATCAGGTGACACAATGCTGTAGCGCTCGGGTGATGGTGGTGACGTAGTGATTGGGGTGACGTGATGACAGCGTGGCTGGGCGATAAGGTGACATGATATCACTGTATTGTCACAGGTGACAGGGTGAGACGGTGTTGCGGTGCTTGGGTGACAATGGTGATGTGGTGGTTGGGTGGTGGGGTGACACGGTGGCACAGTGTCACAGCCAGGTGATGCAACAGTGCTTTGATGCTTGGGTGACAATGGTGACGTGGTGATGTGGTTGGCTGATGGGGTGACACATCAGCACGGGTGGGTGACAGGCGACATGGTGACAACACCACGACTGGTCCAGACGGTGTCATGGTGATTGGGTGACGTGGCGACACTGTGGTTGGATGACGGGGCAGTCGGGTGATGGGGTGACGCGGTGATGTGGTTGGGTGACACGGGGACGGGATGGTCGGGTGACGGGGTGACGCGGTGACGCGGTGACGCGGTGGCCTGTCCCCAGGAGCAGGAGCGGGTGACGCTGCGGCAGGAGCTGGAGCAGCGGAGCCGGGAGCTGCGCGAGGCCCAGAGCCAGCACCAGGTCCCGGACGCCTGGGCCCCTTTTGGGGGGGGGGTGGGGATCCCCGGACGCCTGGGCCCGCCGTGCCACCCCCTCCCCCCCCCCACAGGTGGCAGCGGAGCAGCTCCAGGCCGAGGTGACGTCGCTGCGGCAGGAGCGGGACCGGCTGCAGCAGGCGCTGCGCGAGGTGACGCGGGGACACGGGGGGGACACGGGGGGGGACACACCAGGGCGAGGGGGGACACGGGGTGGCACGTGGCGGTGGCACGTCCCCATCCCGTCCCCGTGCCATCCCGAGGAGGGACACTGGGGCGAACTGGGAGGCGCTGGGGTCGCTGGTGTCCCCATGGTGATGACACGGGTGTCCCCTGTGTCTGTGATGGTGACACGAGTGTCCCTGTGTCCTAGTGGGGGGGTGACACAGGTGTCGCCATGGCAGTGACACGAGTGTCCCCGTGTCCCCACGATGGTGACGCTCCTGTCCCCGTGGTGGTGACATGCGTGTCCCCGTGTCCCTGTGGGGGTGACACAGGTGTCCCCATGTCCCCATGGCAGTGACACGAGTGTCCCCGTGTCCCCACGATGGTGACGCTCGTGTCCCCGTGGTGGTGACATGCGTGTCCCCGTGTCCCCGTGGGGATGACACAGGTGTCCCCATGTCCCCGTGGCAGTGACATGAGTGTCCCTGTGATAGCGACGTGAGTGTCCCCATGTCCACGTGGGGGTGACACAGGTGTCCCTATGTCCCCATGATGATGTCACGAGTGTCCCCGTGTCCCTGTGGGGTGACGCCTGTGTCCCTGTGTCCCCACGATGGTGACGCATGTGTCCCCGTGGCAGTGACACGAGTATCCCCGTGTCCCCATGATGGTGATGCGTGTCCCCACGATGGTGACACGTGTGTCCCTGTGGGGGTGGCACAGGTGTCCCCGTGGCAGTGACACGAGTGTCCCCGTGTCCCCACGATGGTGACGCTCGTGTCCCCGTGGTGGTGACACGTGTGTCCCCGTGTCCCTGTGGGGTGACACGTGTGTCCCTGTGTCCCCACGATGGTCACGCTCGTGTCCCCGTGGGGGTGACACGCGTGTCCCCGTGTCCCCACAATGGTGACATGTGTGTCTCCGTGGGGGTGACACGCGTGTCCCCGTGTCCCCGGCCAGGCTGGCGCAGCCCCACGCGGAGCCGCAGGCGGGCGCCCGCCCCCCCGAGGCCCCACGAACTCGTCTCGCCGCCCGGCGGGGCCCAGGCGTCCGGGCGGCCCCTCGCCCCGGGGGGCCCAGGCGTCCGGGCGCCCCCTCTGCAAGGGACCCAGGCGTCCGGGAGCCCCCTGCCCCCCCCAGCACCCTAACACCCCCCGGTGACAACCTCAACGGGGGGCTCCCCGGACACCTGGGCCCCCTTGGAGGCCCCCCCCTCGGACGCCTGGGCCCCCCCGGACACCTGGGCCCCCTCGGATGCCTGGGCCCCTTCAGATGCTCCCCCCCCCCGGGACGCCTGGGCCCCCCTGGATGCCTGGACCCCCTTGGATGCCCCCCCGGATGCCTGGGCCCCTCCCGGACGCCTGGGCCCCCCCCCCCCCCGGACACCCCTCCGGATTCCTGGCCCTGACTCCGTCCTGGGGTGATGGTGACGAACGTGTGTGTGTGCGTGGGGGGGGTCACGGTGCCGTTTTGGGGGTCGCCGTCCCCGTTTGGGGGACATCGAGGCCATTTTGGGGACACGGAGCCGGCCGGGGGGGGGGGCGTCCCCGTTTTGGGGGGGGATTGGGGCTGTTTTGGGGCTCCTGTTTCGGGCTCTGAATAAACTTTGGCGTTTTGGGGGTTTTTTTTGTTGCACCCGGTTCCGTGTCCCCACGTGTGTCCCCACGCGTGTTCCCATGTCCCCACACGTGTCCCATGTCCCTGTGTCCCCATGTGTGTCCTGTGTCCCCACACGTGTCCCCACACGTGTTCCCACGTCCCCACGCATGTCCCCATGTGTGTCCTATGTCCCCATATGTGTCCCGTGTCCGTGTCCCGTGTCCGTGTCCCCTGTCCCCGTGTGTCCCATGTCCTGTGTCCCCATGTGTGTCCCGTGTCCCCGTACCTGTCCCGTGTCCCACAGCCATGTCCCCTGTCCCCATGTGTGTCCCGTGTCCGTGTCCCTGTCCCCGTGCGTGTCCCGTGTCCCACAGCCGTGTTCCCTGTCCCCATGTGTGTCCCGTGTCCTGTGTCCCCATGTGTGTCCCGTGTCCCTGTGCGTGTCCCGTGTCCCACAGCCGTGTCCCCTGTCCCCATGTGTGCCCCATGTCCATGTCCCGTGTCCCTGTGCGTGTCCCGTGTCCCACAGCCGTGTCCCCTGTCCCCATGTGTGCCCCATGTCCATGTCCCCTGTCCCTGTGCGTGTCCCGTGTCCCACAGCCGTGTCCCCTGTCCCCATGTGTGTCCCGTGTCCGTGTCCCCTGTCCCCATGTGTGTCCCGTGTCCCACAGCCGTGTTCCCTGTCCCCATGTGTGTCCCGTGTCCGTGTCCCCTGTCCCCGTGCGTGTCCTGTGTCCCACAGCCGTGTTCCCTGTCCCCATGTGTGCCCCGTGTCCGTGTCCCCTGTCCCCGTGCGTGTCCTGTGTCCCGCGTCCCCACGTCCCGGCCCCCGGGGCCCGGCCAGCGCCCGGGCGCCGGGACGTGAGCACCACCCCTTGCACACGCGTGTCCCCTCGCACACACGTGTGCCCCCCCACCCCCCCCATTCCCCCCACCCCTCTAGTCCCAGCCCCCCCGGCACCCTCCCCCGCTTCGTTAAGCCGCTTACGCTAACGAGCCCAGGCCGGGATTAGCCGCCCCCCCCCCCCCCCCCGCCCCGGTGCCGCTGCCCCGCGCCGACTCGCACACGCAGCAGCGGCGCCGGCACCGCCGCAGCCGGGACCCAGGCGTCCGGGGGGGGCCCCCGCCCCCCCGGCCCACGCCCTGCCCCCCCCGCCAGGTAAGGGCCCCCCGCGCCGCCCCCACCCCCACCCCCCGACCCGGACGCCTGGGCCCTCTCCTGCTACCCAACCGGGACACCTGGGCCCCCCCCCCCCCCGCCCGACACCCAACCCGGCCGCCTAGGGCCCCCACCGCAGCCCGGACACCTGGGCCCTGGCTCGGACGCCTGGGCCCACACAACCTGGTGCGTGTGTCCCTGCCCCGGACGCCTGGGCCCCTTTTGATGCACCTGGGTTCCGGCATCCGGACGCCTGGGCCCCCCACCTCAGATGCCTGGGTCCCTCTGCCCGGACGCCTGGGGTCCCTGCCCAGACGCCTGGGCCCCTGCCTGGACACCTGGGCCCCCATCCAGGGTCTGCTGCCCGGACGCCTGGGCCCCTGCCCGGACACCTGGGTCCCCACCCGGGCTCCCTGCCCCGGACGCCTGGGCCCCCCACCCAAGGTCCCTGCCCCGGACGCCTGGGCCCCTGCCCAGACACCTGGGTCCTGGGTGCAGGCGGATGGGGCTCCCTGCCAGGCGGGGGGATTAGTCGGGGGAGGGAGGCGGTTGCACACGCGTGTGCCCAAGGAAGTCACGTTGCACACGCGTGTGCGCCGGGCACGGCGGGGTCCTCGCACACACATGCCTCCCGGGCGTGGCAGGTCCTCACACACGCGTGCGGGCCAAGCGCTGCGGGTCGACCCTTGCACACGCGCGTGCGCCGGGCACGGCGGGGTCCTTGCACACGCGTGTGCCATGGGGGGGGGGGGGGATCCGGCCCGCGAGGGATGAAGGCGCCAGGAATAGCCGGGCGCCGGGATTACGGCACCGCCTGACCCCGGGCGGCCCCGGCGCGGGCGGGTCGGGATGGGGGGGGGCACACGCGTGTGCGGGGCGACACGCGTGTGCGTGGCAGCACGCGTGTGTGGCCCCCTGCAGGGCCAGGCCCCCCCCCCCCACAAGATGCCCCAAGGACTCCCTGTTTCCCCCCAGAACCCCCTACACTTGCCCCAGGACCCTCCCATTTACCCCAAGACCCCCCCCCCCAGTTGCCCCAGGACCCTCCCAGTTGCTCCAGCACCCCCCCAATTTACCTCGAGACCCCCCCAGTTGCCCCATGACCCCCCCTCCTTTACCCTAGGGCCCCTCTGTTTACCCCAGGGCCCCCAAATCTGCCCTTGACACCTTCAAATTTACCCCATGGCGCCCCCCCAAGGACCCCCCCAGTTGCCCCAGGACCCCCCCAATTTACCCCAGGGACCCCCCCCATTTGCCCCAGGACTCCCCCCGTTTATGCAAAGACCCCCCCAATTGCCTGAGGACCCCTCCCATTTACCCCAGTACCCCCCAGTTGCCCCAGAGACCCCCCCCTGTTTACCCAAAGACCCCCCCCATTTGCCCCAGGGACACCTCCGGTTGCTCGAGGACCCCCCATTTGCCCCAGAACCCCCCATTTACCCCAGGACTCCCCCCCGTTTATGCAACGACACCCCCCATTTGCCCCAGGGACACCCCCAGTTGCCCCAAGACCCTCCCCATTTACCCCAGTACCCCCCTAGTTGCCCCAGAGACCCTCCATTTACCCAAAGACCCCCCCCATTTACCCCAGGACCCCCCCAGTTGCCCCAGGGACCCCCCCATCTGCCCTGCCCCCCACCCGCAGCCACCCCACATGTTGTTGCCCCCCCCCTCCGGTTAAGCCGGGTTTAATCGCCCCAGGCTGGGCTGGGAGGGGGCACGGGGAGGGGGGGAATTAAACCGCAAGGGCTGATGGGATTGAGGTTGCTCACCCCATCCCCCGCGCCGGCCCTGGGGGCCCAGGCGTCCGGGCGCCCCCATCTAAGGGACCCAGGTGTCCCCTGTCCCCTCTCCCCTCAAAGGGACCCAGGAGTCCAGGTGCCCCCCCCCCACCCCGCCATCCACCAGCGGGCCCAGGCGTCCGGGTGCCCCTATTCCCCTCCCCCCGCCCCTGCCAAAAGGGACCCAGGTGTCCGAGAATTCCCCCCCCCTCCCACCCCCAACCCAGGGGGCCCAGGCGTCCGGGCAAGTCTCCTCACCCGCCTGTCTTGCAGGTGGCGCCCGGGGTGTCCCCACCCCACCCCACCCCACCCCCAGCCCGCCATGGTGGCTTCGCCGTCCCCTCCCGCCGGCCACGGCCCCTGAGGGCGCGAGGACCCTGCCCGGCCTCGGCGCCGGCCAGCCGGACCATGCGGCCCCACGGTGACATCATCGGCCCCGGTGACATCATCACCCGCGGTGACATCAGCTCCCACGGTGACACCTGCCATGGTGGTGTCTCCCCTGGTGACATCCCCCACGATGACTTTGCCTCTGGTGGCTTCTGCCACGGTGGCATCTCCCGCAAGGGCCTCTTGTGCGGTGGCAATTCCCACGGTGACATCATCGCCCACAGTGGCATCTCCCACGGTGACAACTTCCACAGCGACATCTCCCCTGGTGACATCTCCCATGGGGACATCTCCTGCAGTAGCATCTCCCACAGGGACATTTCCCGTGGTGGTATCTCCCACAGTGACTTGGCCCACGGTGGCATGTCCCACAGTGGTGGCATCTCCCATGACAGCACCTGCCATAGTGGCATCTTGCATGGTGGCAACTCCCATGAAGACCCTGCTCATGGTGGCATCTCCCATGGTGGCGTCTCGTGTGACAGCATCTCTCACAGTGGTGGCATCTCCCATGGTGATGGCATCTCCCATGATGATATTTCCCATAGCGCCATCTCACATGGTGGCATCTGCCATGACAATGTCTCCCAAGGTGGCATCTCCCATGGTGGTGTCATCTTCCGTGATGGCATCTCCTATGATGGCATCTACCGTGGTGGCTTCTCCCACGATGGCATCTCCTCTGACGGCGTCTTGCACGATAGTGGCATGTCCCACAATGGTGGCATCTCCCTTGGTGGCATCTGCCATGATGGCACCTCCCGTGACAGCACTTCCCATGGCGGCACCTCCCACGGCAGCACCTCCCATGGCAGCACCTCCCATGGTGGCACCTCCCACGGCGGTGGCCTCTCCCATGATGGCATCTCCCAGGACGATGGCACTTCCTGCACCGTTGCCTCCCGCAGTGGTGGCACCTCCCATGGCTTCCTCCTCCGCCTTTCCAACCACCCCCGGTGGCCTCACCACCTCCTCCTGCTGCTGCTGCTCCTCCTCCTCCCACCCCCTTCACAAGGGGCCACCTTCAAGGTGGGGGTGATGGGTCCCTGGAGCTGTGACCCTCTCCTGTCCCGGGCCCTGCCCGACGTGGCCTCCCGCTTGGCCGTGGCCCGGCTCAACCGGGACCCGACGCTCAACGAAGGCTACTGGTGGGACGCGGTGGTGCTGCCGGAGGCGTGCGTCACCCCCCAGGCCGTGGCGGGGCTGCTCAGCGCCGAGCGTTACGCCACGGGGCTGGTGGGACCCCTCAGCCCGGGGGCTTGCGGGGCCGCGGGGCTCCTGGCCGCTGCCTGGAACAAACCTTTGGTGTCCTGGGGGTGCATGGGGGCCCCCGAAGGGTGGCCCACCCTGGCACCGCCGCTGCCGGCCCCCGCCGGGCTGCTGCACGCCGTCCTGCGCTTCTTCCGCTGGGCCCACGTGGCCGTGCTCACCGCCCACCACGACCTCTGGCGCGAGGTGGGGCAGGGCCTGGCCGATGGGCTCCGGGCCCGGGGGCTCCCCGTCACCGTGGTCACCTCCACCGGGCCCCACGAGGACGAGGCCCGCGACGCCCTGCGGCGGGTGCAGCGGGCCGACGGCGTCAGAGGTGCGGGCGGTGGGGGGGGGAGGACGGGGAGGTGGAGGGAGGGCGGGAGGAGGAGGATGGGATGGAGGAAGGAGGGATGGATGGAGGAGGTGAGCATGGATGGAAGGAGGCAGGATGGAGAGAGATGGAGGTGATTGGGAGAAGGAGAGCTGGAGATGGAGGAGGTGGGCATGGATGGAAGGAGGCAGGATGGAGGGAGATGGAGGTGGTTGGGAGAAGGAGAGCTGGAGATGGAGGAGGTGGGCATGGATGGAAGGAGGCAGGATGGAGGGAGATGGAGGTGATTGGGAGAAGGAGAGCTGGAGATGGAGGAGGTGGGCATGGATGGAAGGAGGCAGGATGGAGAGAGATGGAGGTGATTGGGAGAAGGAGAGCTGGAGATGGAGGAGGTGGGCATGGATGGAAGGAGGCAGGATGGAGGGAGATGGAGGTGGTTGGGAGAAGGAGAGCTGGAGATGGAGGAGGTGGGCATGGATGGAAGGAGGCAGGATGGAGGGAGATGGAGGTGGTTGGGAGATGGAGAGCTGGAGATGGAGGAGGTGGGCATGGATGGAAGGAGGCAGGATGGAGAGAGATGGAGGTGATTGGGAGAAGGAGAGATGGAGATGGAGGAGGTGGGCATGGATGGAAGGAGGCAGGATGGAGGGAGATGGAGGTGGTTGGGAGAAGGAGAGATGGAGATGGAGGAGGTGGGCATGGATGGAAGGAGGCAGGATGGAGGGAGATGGAGGTGGTTGGGAGAAGGAGAGCTGGAGATGGAGGAGGTGGGCATGGATGGAAGGAGGCAGGATGGAGGTGGTTGGGAGAAGGAGAACTGGAGATGGAGGAGGTGGGCATGGATGGAAGGAGGCAGGATGGAGGTGGTTGGGAGAAGGAGAACTGGAGATGGAGGAGGTGAGCATGGATGGAAGGAGGCAGAATGGAGGTGGTTGGGAGAAGGAGAACTGGAGATGGAGGAGGTGACCATGGATGGAAGGAGGCAGGATGGAGGTGGTTGGGAGAAGGAGAACTGGAGATGGAGGAGGTGGGCATGGATGGAAGGAGGCAGGATGGAGGGAGATGGAGGTGGTTGGGAGAAGGAGAACTGGAGATGGAGGAGGTGGGCATGGATGGAAGGAGGCAGGATGGAGGGAGATGGAGGTGGTTGGGAGAAGGAGAACTGGAGATGGAGGAGGTGGGCATGGATGGAAGGAGGCAGGATGGAGGGAGATGGAGGTGGTTGGGAGAAGGAGAACTGGAGATGGAGGAGGTGAGCATGGATGGAAGGAGGCAGGATGGAGGCAGATGGAGGTGGTTGGGAGAAGGAGAACTGGAGATGGAGGAGGTGACCATGGATGGAAGGAGGCAGGATGGAGGTGGTTGGGAGAAGGAGAACTGGAGATGGAGGAGGTGGGCATGGATGGAAGGAGGCAGGATGGAGGTGGTTGGGAGAAGGAGAACTGGAGATGGAGGAGGTGGGCATGGATGGAAGGAGGCAGAATGGAGGTGGTTGGGAGAAGGAGAACTGGAGATGGAGAAGGTGGGCATGGATGGAAGGAGGCAGGATGGAGGGAGATGGAGGAGGTGAGCATGGATGGAAGGAGATGGAGAAGTTGAGCATGGACCAGTGGAGAAAGAATGGGTGGAGATAGAGGAATTGGACATGGATGGATGGATGGAGGAAGGACAGATGACAAAGATGGGCATGGCTGGATGAAGGAAGGATGGCTAGAGACGGAGATGTTTGGGTGAAGAACAGCTGGAGATGGCAGAGGTGGACACGAATGAAGGCTGGGTGGAGATAGAAGAGGTGGCTATGGACGGGTGGAGAAAGGATGAACGGAGAAGGTGGAAGTGGGCTTGGGTGAACGGAGGAAGGATGACTGGAGATGGAGATGCTTGGGAGAAGGATGGCAGGAGATGGCGGTGGCACGCTTGGGCGGCTGGCCCAAGGCCGGCTGAGGGCCGCGGCGGGTGGCCAGGGCGGTGGCCGAGGTGGCCCACCCCCGCGGCTCACCCCGACCCCGGCCCGGCCGGCAGTGGTGGTGCTGTGCATGCACTCGGTGCTGCTGGGCGGCGAGGAGCAGCGGGTGCTCCTGGAGAAGGCGGAGGACATGCGCATGACCGATGGCACCTACGTCTTCATCCCCTACGACGCCCTCACCTTCCCCCTGCCCTACCACCGCGTGCCCTACCCCATCCTGGCCAACAACACCAAGCTGCGCCTGGCCTACGACGCCGTCCTCACCATCACCATCGACTCGCCCGAGGTGGACTTCCACGAGGCCCTGCGCCAAGCCCAGGAGGCCTATGAGATCCCCGGCCACATCGACCCCACCCAGGTGCGTGGGGACGTCACCGCGGGGCTGGGGTGGGGGTGGTTGAAGCCATCAGGGTGCTGAGGTGGACGTGGTTGATGGAGAACGTGGCTGGAGGGCTTTGGGTGAAGGTGTCCATGGCCTCTTGGTGCTGGAGAGAGGGGACTGTGGCCAATGGGAATGGAGTGGAGGTGGCGGTGGCCAATGGAAGTTGAGCAGAGATGACTATGGCCAGTGGATGTTGAGTAGAGGTGACTATGGCCAACAGGACTTGAGAAGATGTAGCCAACGGGAGCAAGGTGGAGGTGGTCATGGCCAATGGGGCTGAAATGGAGATGACCCTGGCCAATGGACATCAGGTAGCCAAGACTGTGGTCAGGGGGCATTGGGTGGAGGAGACAGTGGCTAACAGGTGGTGGGCAAAGATGATGGCTGTGGCCAATGGGACATGTGGAGAGATGACCATGGCCAATGGGAGCAGAGTGGAGATAACCATGGTCAACAGGAGCAGGCTGGAGGTGGCCACGGACAGCAAGAGCAGGGTGGAGATGACTGTGACCAAGAGGAGCAGATTGGAGGTGGCCATGGCCAACAGGAGCAGGGCGGAGTTGATTGTGGCCAACAGGAGCAGGCTGGAGGTGGCCACGGCCAATGGGAGCAGGTCAGAGATGACCATGGCCAACAGAAGTGGAGGTGGCCATGGCCAGCAAGCTCATCACGTGGGTACCACCACGGCTGCCCTCAAGGTCCCTCCTGAGACCGCCCTCCAATTGTCCCACAGGTCCACCCGCTCTTTGCCACCATCTACAACTCCATCTTCTTCCTGGCCAAGGCGGTGGAGGCCACGCGGCGCGCCGGGCGCTGGGTGATGGGCACCAGCGTGGCTGAGCACGCCCGGGACTTCAACCTGGAGGGCTTCTGCCAGCCGCTGGCCGTGGACGAGGACGGGGACGTCAGCGTCCCCTACGTGGTGCTGGACACGGACGGCAAGGGCGACCAGCTGCGGCCCGTCTACGGGCTGGAGCCGGGCACGCGGGGGCTGCGCTCCCTCGGCCACAGCGTCCACTGGCCCCACGGCGCCAGCCCCGGCACCGACGCCAGCTGCTGGTTCGACTCGGGCGCCATCTGCAACGGGGGTGAGCGAGCGTCGCCCGTCCCGTTGCCTTCTCCAGCTCCTCGTTGCTCGCTCTTAGGGCGTCCGCGTCCATCCGTCCCTCTGGCCTCGTGCAAGGCCTCTGTGTGTCTGTCCGTTCATCCATTCATCTCCCCATCCATCCATCCATCCATCCATCCATCCATCCATCCATCCCATCTCTCCATCCATCTGTCCAGCCATCTCCTCATCCGTCCATCCATCTGTCCATCTGACCGGCCATCCATCCCTCTGTTCTCTTACAAGTCCATTCATCCATCCATCCATTTCTCCATCCCTCCACCCATCTGTCCATCCCTCCATCAATCTATCTTCCTATTTCTTCTTTCATCGTCCAACTGTCTCACCATCCATCAATCCATCTCTCCATCCATATGTTCAACTCTCCATCTATACATCCATCCATCCATTTCTCCATCCCTCCTTCCATCTGTCCATCCACCCACCCATCCATCCGTCTCTCCATCTATACCTCCCTCCATCCGTCTGTCCCCCATCCCTTCTTCCATCTATCCATTCCTCCTTCTATCATCCATCCACCCATCCCTCCTTCCGTTAGTCCATCAGACCCTTCCTTCTCTCTCTTCCTTCTCTCTCCAGCTCTCTGCCCCATATCCTGTTCTCACTAGGGCCAGCTGTGGGTGGCCATGGGTGGCCGTGGCACATGTCGGTGGCCATGGGTGGCCCCTGATGGCCACGCTGCCCCCTTCACCCTCTTTCCTCTCTCCCACGCAGGCATGGATGCCAGTTTCGTCCTCCTCATGTTCACCCTCGTCTGCGCCCTCATCATGGCGGGGGCCGCCCTCGCCTGCTTCATCAGGTGGGTGCCACCTCATCAGGGTCCTCGGGGTGGCTGGAGACAAAACTGGCCTCTCCCATGACCACCCACTGCTGTGTCCCTCTCCCCCCACCTGCCACAGGCGCCGCATCCAGCAGGCCCAGCTGATGAAGGGGCCCAACAAGATCATCCTCACCCTGGAGGACCTGACGTTCATCAACACCCAGAGCAGCAAACGGGTGAGCGATGGGTGGGTGGAGGGTCATGGCTGTGCTGCCTTGGGGTCCCCAGGAGGGTCTGGAAGGGAGAGCTGTGGCCCAACAGCTCTTTCCATGGCCAGGCTCTGCCTTGGGAGGAGATTGCCAGGCTGGTGGGTCCCCCATGGGTGACGTGTCCCAGTGGGTGATATGTCCCTGTGGCCTGATGTCTCCCCCATGGCCAGGCGCTGCCTTGGGAGGAGATTCATGGGCTGGTGGGTCTCCATGGATGGTGTGTCTCCATGGGTGACAGGGCTACATGGTCTGGTGTCTCCCATGTGGCCAGGCTCTGCCTCAGAAGGAGATTGATGAGCTGTTGGATCTCCATGGGTGCCACGTCCCCATGGGTGGCAGGTCCATGTGGCCTGACATCTGCCTCATGGCCAGGCTCTGCCCTGGGAGGGAATTGATAGCCTGGTGGGTCTCCACAGCTAATGTGTTCCCATCTCCTGAGGTGTGCCCATGGCTGTCATGCCCCCCCCCATAGCAAGACATGTCTCACGGCCACATATGTCCCCATGGGTGATGTCCCCATGGCTGCCACATTTGCATATGTGACATCACCATGGCCAGACATATCCCCACGTCCTGAGGACGTGGCTGCTGCATCCCCATGGCCAGATATGTCTCATGGCTGCCACATCCCCATGGGTGATGTCTGCATGGCCAGACACATCCCCACATCCTGACATGTCCCCACGGCTACCACATGTCTATAGGTGATGTCCCCATGGCCAGTAATCTCCCATGGCCAGATGTGTCCCCATGGCTGCCCCATCTCCATGTGCGATGTCCCCATGGCCAGTCATGTCCCAATGTCCTGACATGTCCCCATGTCTTACCATGTCCCCATCTCCTGATGCGTCCCCAAGGGATGGAGTGATGTCTCCATGGCCAGACATGCCTCTGTGCCCTAACATGTCCCCAGGACCAGACATGTCTCCATGTTCTGATTTATCCCCATAACCAGATGTGTCCCCAGGGCTGCCACATCTCCATGGGTGACATCCCCAGAGCCAGACTTGTCCCATGGCCAGATGTATCTCCATGGTGATGTCCCCGTGGCCAGACACGTCCCTGCACCCTGACACATCCCCATGGTCAGACACGTTTCCACGTCCTGATGTGTCTCCATGGCTGCCACATCTCCATGGGTGACTGCCCCATCGCCAGACAGGTCCCATGGCCAGACATGTCTCCATAGGTGACAACCCTATGGCCAAATATGTCCCATGGCTGGAGGTACCTCCATGAATGACATCCCCATGGTTGACTGCCCCATCACCAGACACGACCCATGGCCAGATGTACCTCCACGAGTGACATCCCCGTGGGTGACGTCCCCATGGCCAGACAAGACCCCTGGCCAGATGTACCTCCACGAGTGACTTCCCGTGGGTGACGTCCCCATGGCCAGACACGACCCATGGCCAGATGTACCTCCACGAGTGACGTCCCCGTGGGTGACGTCCCCATGGCCAGACACGACCCCTGGCCAGATACGTCCCTCTTGTGGCTGACGTCCCCACGTTCCGCGATGTCCCACGTCCTGACGTGTCCTCTCCCCGTGCCGCAGGTGGACGAGAGCCGCGCCAGCCTGGCCAGCCGCAGCGGCGCCGACGCCAAGAGCATCCGGAGCGTCACCGCCGGCCCCGAGGCCACCAACGTGGCCATCGCCGAGGTAACCGCCTGTCCCACCACCGTCACCCCGCGCCCCGTCCCCGCAACGTCCCCTACCCCCAACCTCCCTCCACGTCCCCCCCCCTTCGCCCCGTCCCCCACCACCACCACCACCACCATCCTTCCTCGCCACCGGGGTCGCAGGGCAGGGCCACCCCCGGCCGGGAACCGCGTCCCGGCTGATTGACGGCCGCCGCCCCGGGGTGATTGACAGCTGTCGGGCTGTGATTGACAGCCGCCGGGCCCTGCTTGACAGCTGCCCTTTCCCCCAGGGAGCCGAAAAGCCGCCGGGGAACGGCCACCTTCCCCTCCTCCTCCTCTTGTTTAACCAGCAGGGCCTTGTCGCCTCCGTGCAGGTAAGTCCCCGTGGCCCAAAAAGCCACGGTTTCGCCCCAAAAGTGTGTCCCATCCATCCCGCCCCGCGTTGAGGTGGGAGGCGGGGGTATAAGGGAAGGGGTGATAAGAGCGGGGGGTGCAGGGGGGGGGGGATTTGCCCCCTCCCAGCGTTGTGGGGTGAAGGACGAGGAGGAGGAGGAGGAAGAGGCGAGCGGGGATTCTCCAGCGGCTCGTAGGAAGGTTGTGCTCGGCCCCCCCCCATCATGTCCCCACCCCACCCCACCTCATCCACCTCCTCCCTGTCCCACCCCCCCACCACCACCACCCCACAGCACCCTCGGGCTCCTCCCCAGCCCCCTGCCGCCGTCGCGTCCCCACCTGCCGGGGGGGGGGCACCCACGGGTGCCCCGGCTGAGCCCGTCGCCCTCTGTGCCCCCCCAACCCCTCAACCCCTGCAGGGCGACTGGGTCTGGCTGAAGAAGTTCCCCGGGGACCAGCACAGCGAGGTGAAGCCGGCCACCAAGTTGGCCTTCTGCAAGGTACGGTGGCTGCAGAAGGGCCACGGGGAGCACCCAAGGGTGGGCCATGGCTGGGAGGGGGGATGGATGACGATGGTGGGCCATGGGGGACAACGCCAGGCCACGCGGCCATGGCGGCAACGGGCAATGCCAGGCCACGGTGGGGACCACGCCAGGTCACACAGCTGTGGTAGCAATGCCAGGCCATGGTGGGACAACACCAGACCACAAGACTCTGGTGGCAATAGGCAATGCCAGGCTTTGGTGGGGACAACAGCAGGCCACGTGGCTCTGGTGGGAATGTCAGGCCATGCAGGGACAATGACAGACCATGGTGGGGACAACACCACATTATGTGGCCGTGGTGGCCACGGACAACACCAGGCCATGGGAGGGACAAGGACAGACCATACGGTCACGGTGGCAATGGCAGGCTTGGGGTGGGGTGGGGGGGGGGGAGGACACGTGGCCAGGCCCCGGGTTGGCCCCGGCCCACGCGCCCTCTCACCGGGGCAGCTGCGGGACCTGCGCCATGAGAACGTCAACCTCTTCCTGGGCTTCTTCCACGACTGCGGCATCTTCGCCATCGTCTCGGAGCACTGCTCCCGGGGCAGCCTCGAGGACCTGCTCCGCAACGAGGACATGAAGCTCGACTGGATGTTCAAGTCCTCCCTCCTCCTTGACCTCATCAAGGTGATGGCGGAGCCCAGGCTGCCAGGACGTGACAGTGACCATGGTGGCAGTGGCTGTGATGGCGGCCACGGTGGTGCTCAGAGGGGCTGTGGTGGTAGAGGTGGCTGTGGTGATGATCATGTGGCTGTGGTGCTGATGGCCATGGTGCAGGTTGTTGTGGTGGCCACTGTGGTGGCCATGGTGGTAATCATGATGGTCTGAGAGGTGGTGGTGGCTGTGTGATGATTGTGGTGGCCTTGGTGGTGCTGGTGGCCACAGGGGAGGCCATGGCAGTGACACTGCTGGTGATCACGATGGCCTCAGTGGTCGTGGTGACGAGGGTGGTGGTGAGGGCCATGGCGGTGATGGTGATGGTGAAGATGGTGGTTGTGGTAGTGGTCACAGTGGCCTGAGTGGTGGTGGTGGCAGTGGTGATGATGATCTGAGTGGTGGTGGTGGTGCTAGTGGCCATGGTGGTTGCCTGGTGATGACCATGGTGGTGATCATGGTGACTGTGGTGGTGATGGTGGCTGTAGTGCTGGTTGTGGAGGTGCTGGTGGCCATGGTGGTGGCTGTGGTGATGATTACGATGGTGGTGGTGGCCATGGTGGTGATCATGGTATCTGCAGTTTTGGTTGTGGCTGTGGTGCTGCTTGTGGAGGTGCTGGTGGCCACAATAGTGGCTGTGGTGGTGGCCACGGTGGTGATCATGGTGTCTCTGGTGGTGACGGTGGCCATGGTGCTGGCTGTGGTGGTGATGACCATGGTGCAGGTCATGGTGCTGGCCACTGTGGTGGCCATGGTGGTAATCATGATTGCCTGAGAGGTGGTGGTGGCTGTGGTGATGATCATGGTGGCCTTGGTGGTGCTGGTGGCCATGGGGGAGGCCGTGGCACTGCTGGTGATCACGATGGCCTCAGTGGTGGTGGTGACCAGGGTGGTGGTGAGGGCCATGGCGGTGATGGTGATGGTGAAGATGGTGGTTGTGGTGGTGGTCACGGTGGCCTGAGTGGTGGTGGTGGCAGTGGTGATGATGATCTGAGTGGTGGTCTTGGTGGTTGCCTGGTGATGACCACAGTGGTGATCATGGTGGCTGTGGTGTTGGTGGTGGCTGTGGTGCTGCTTGTGGAGGTGCTAGTGGTCACGGTGGTGGCTGTCGTGGTGGCCACGGTGGTGATCATGGTGTCTGTGGTGGCTGTGGTGCTGTTTGTGGAGGTGCTGGTGGCCACCGCGGTGGCTGTGGTGGTGGCCACGGTGGTGACCATGGTGTCTGTGCTGTCGGTGGTGGCTGTGGTGCTGCTTGTGGAGGTGCTGGTGGCCACGGCGGTGGCTGTGGTGGTGGCCACGGTGGTGACCATGGTGTCTGTGCTGTCAGTGGTGGCTGTGGTGCTGCTTGTGGAGGTGCTGGTGGCCACGGCGGTGGCTGTGGTGGTGGCCACGGTGGTGACCATGGTGTCTGTGCTGTCAGTGGTGGCTGTGGTGCTGCTTGTGGAGGTGCTGGTGGCCACGGCGGTGGCTGTGGTGGTGGCCACGGTGGTGACCATGGTGTCTGTGCTGTCAGTGGTGGCTGTGGTGCTGCTTGTGGAGGTGCTGGTGGCCATGGCGGTGGCTGTGGTGGTGGCCACGGTGGTGACCATGGCGTCTGTGCTGTCGGTGTTGGCTGTGGTGCTGCTTGTGGAGGTGCTGGTGGCCACAGCGGTGGCTGTGGTGGTGGCCACGGTGCTGACCATGGCGTCTGTGCTGTCGGTGGTGGCTGTGGTGCTGCTTGTGGAGGTGCTGGTGGCCACGGCGGTGGCTGTGGTGGTGGCCACGGTGCTGACCATGGCGTCTGTGCTGTCGGTGGTGGCTGTGGTGCTGCTTGTGGAGGTGCTGGTGGCCACGGCGGTGGCTGTGGTGGTGGCCACGGTGGTGACCATGGCGTCTGTGCTGTCGGTGGTGGCTGTGGTGCTGCTTGTGGAGGTGCTGGTGGCCACGGCGGTGGCTGTCGTGGTGGCCACGGTGGTGACCATGGTGTCTGTGCTGTCGGTGGTGGATGTGGTGCTGCTTGTGGAGGTGCTGGTGGCCACGGTGGTGGCTGTGGTGGTGGCCACGGTGGTGACCATGGTGTCTGTGCTGTCGGTGGTGGCTGTGGTGCTGCTTGTGGAGGTGCTGGTGGCCACGGCGGTGGCTGTGGTGGTGGCCACGGTGGTGACCATGGTGTCTGTGCTGTCGGTGGTGGCTGTGGTGCTGCTTGTGGAGGTGCTGGTGGCCACGGCGGTGGCTGTCGTGGAGACGCTCACGATGCTGGTGGTGGCCACGGTGGTGGCCGCGACCCGATCACGGTGACCGTGGCCGCGGTTGCGACGACGACAACGACGACGGCGGCGGCGGCGGCCGTCGGGGCTCCGGTGGACTCCGTCGGGGCGGAGGGTGGCGGTGGGGGGGGGGGGGGGTCCCGTGGGCGCCGGCGGGTGCCGACGGGCGGCCCTGGCGCAGGGCGTGCGCTACCTGCACCACCGCGACGTGGTCCACGGGCGCCTCAAGTCGCGCAACTGCGTGGTGGACGGGCGCTTCGTGCTCAAGGTCACCGACCACGGCTTCAACCAGCTGCTCGAGGCCCAGCGGGTGGTGGCCCCGCCCCTCCAGCCCCACGGTGAGGGCGGGGCTTCCGAGGGGGGGGGGGGCGGGGCCTCCGGGCGGGGAGCCCTCTGCGAGGGGGCGGGGCCCTCTGGGAGGGGGCGGGGCCCCTTGAGGGGGCGGGGCCTCTGCAGGGGGTGGAAGCTCTGCACCAGTGGGGGCCTCTGCAGGGGGCGGGGCCTCTGCAGGGGTGGAGCTTTTGCGGGGGGGGGGTGGGGCCTCTGCAGGGGGCGGGGCTTCTGGGGGAGCAGGGCTGGGGTGGAGTGTAGGGCTGCCGGGGTGGGGTGGAGGGGCGGGGCCTCTGGAAAGGGGCGGGGCTTGTTAGGGGTGGAACCTCGGGGTGGGGCCTCTGGGTTGGGGGCGGAGCAAAGGGCCCGGGCTGTGGGCGTGGCCTCTGATCGGGGGGGCGGGTTGGGGGCAGGGCTTAGTCTGGCTGGGGGCAGGGCCTCGGGGGATGGGTGAAGGCAGGGACTCGGGGCGGGGCGGGGCTGCTGCGTGGCAGGGGGCGTGGCCACTGCAGGGTGGAGGGGCGTGGCCCATTGGGTGTCTTTGGGTGGGGGCGTGGCCAAGGGCGGGGGCGTGGCCAGTGGGATGGGCGTGGCCAAGAAGGGGGGGTTCGGTCTCCAGTGGGGGGCGTGGCTAGGGGGCACGGCCACAATGGGGCGGGGGCGTGGCCAATAGAGGCGCGCTGCTTCAGCGGGGGCGTGGCCGTGGCAGGTGGGGGCGTGGCCGGGAGGGAGAGACCGCGTGCCCGCAGCGGGGAGGGGGCGTGGCCAGGGCGGGGGCGTGGCCAGGGGGAGCGGGCGAGTCCACGGTGTTGGGAGAGGGGGGCGTGGCAAGGGCGGGGGCGTGGCCGAGGGGGAGCGGGCGAGTCCACGGTGTTGGGAGAGGAGGGGCGTGGCAAGGGCGGGGGCGTGGCCATGGGGAGCGGGCGAGTCCACGGTGTTGGGAGAGGGGGGGGGGCGCGGCCAGGGCGGGGGCGTGGCCAGGGGGAGCGGGCGAGTCCACGGTGTTGGGAGAGGGGGGGGGCGCGGCCAGGGCGGGGGCGTGGCCATGGGGAGCGGGCGAGTCCACGGTGTTGGGAGGGGGGGGGGCGCGGCCAGGGCGGGGGCGTGGCCATGGGGAGCGGGCGAGTCCACGGTGTTGGGAGGGGGGGCGTGGCCAGGGCGGGGGCACAGCGGCAGCAGAGCGGGCGGGGGGGGGGAGGGGCGTGGCCAAGAGGGAGGGGAGCCCGCGGGGAGGGGGGCGTGGCCTGCGTCGGCGTCGGCGGCGGGGGGGGCGTGCCCACGGTGGCCCCGCCCCCAGAGCGGCTGTGGACGGCGCCGGAGCTGCTGCGGGAGCCGGCGCTGGAGCGCCGCGGCACCACGCGCGGTGACGTGTACAGCGTGGGCATCATCATGCAGGAGGTGATCTGCCGCGGCGCCCCCTACTGCTCGCTCGGCATGGCCGCCGCAGGTACCGCCCGCGTCGCCCCGGCAACGGCCCCGCCCTCGCCCTCGCCGTCGCCCCGGCAACGGCTTCGCGCCCGCGCGCGGCCCTCCCCTCCCCCCCCCACCCCCCACCCCGTCGCCCCGGCAACGGCCTCGCGCCCGCCCTCGTCGCCCTGGCAACCGCCCCGCCCTTCCTAACGGCTGCTTCCCCCCCACACACCCCCCCGCCCGCCCAGTCATCCAGGCAACGGCCCCCCAGTCAGGCCAGTAACGGCTCCCAGTCACGCTGGTAACATCCCCCAGTCACGCCAGTAACAGCCCCCCAGTCAGGCCAGTAACGGCTCCCAGTCACGCCAGTAACATCCCCCAGTCACACCAGTAACAGCTCCCAGTCACACCAGTAACGGCTCCCAGTCACGCCAGTAATAGCTCCCAGTCACGCCAGCAACAGCTCCCAGTCACGCCATTAACAGCCCCCCAGGCATGCCAGTAATAGCTCCCAGTCACGCCAGTAACGGCTCCCAGTCACGCCAGTAACAGCCCCCCAGCCACACCAGTAATAGCTCCCAGTCACGCCAGTAACAGCTCCCAGTCACGCCATTAACAGCCCCCCAGCCACACCAGTAATGGCTCCCAGTCACGCCAGTAACAGCCCCCCAGGCATGCCAGTAATAGCTCCCAGTCACGCCAGTAACAGACCCCAGCCACACCAGTAATGGTTCCCAATCACACCAGGAATAGTCCCCCAGTCATGCTAGTAATGGCTCCCAGTCACACCAGTAGCAGCCCCCTAGTCATTCCAGTAATGCCCCCCAGTCATACCTGTACAAGCCTCCTTGTTGTGCCAGTCACACCAGTATCAGCCTCCCAGTCATGCCAGTACCAGCCTCCTAGTCACTCTGGTCACACCAGTATGGGCCTGTCATACCAGTCACACCAGTACGGGCTTCCCAGCCATGCCAGTCATGTCAGTCTTGCCAGTATGGGCCTCCCGGTCCCACTAGTATGGGCTTCCCAGTAACACCAGTTATGCCAGTAACATTAGTCACACCAGTCACACCAGTCCCAAATGCCACCTGGTCCTGTTAGCTGGCGCCTGGGACCCCCCCCATTGACCCCCCCAGGTCACCCCAAGCACCCTGGACACCCCCAGAACCTCCCAAACACCCCTGGACCCTCTACTGACACTCCTAGGACACCCCAGTCACCACTGGGATTCCCATAGACGTCCTCAGGACTCCCCCGGACACCCTAGGACCATCCTAGAAGCCCCCCAACCACCCCTTGGACTCCCCAAACACCCCTGAGACCCCCTAGTGACACTCCTAGGACACCCTCAAACACCCCAAGACCACCCTAGGACCTTCCAACCACCTCTGGGGCCCCTCAAACACCCTCAGGCCCCCAGCAGGCCAGCTGCCCTCTCCAGGCTCGGCCCTCCTCCAGCTGCTCCCGTGCCTCGGTTTCCCCCAGAGATCATCCAGAAGGTGGAGAAACCCCCACCACTGTGCCGGCCCTCGGTGTCACTGGACCAGGCGCCCCTCGAGTGCATCCAGCTGATGAAGCAGTGCTGGAGTGAGCAGCCCGAGAGGCGCCCCACCATTGACCAGATCTTTGACCAGGTTGGTTGGGTGTATGGGGCCACCTCGTGGTCTCTTTGAGATGATATGGACTTAAACTATGGGAATATGGGGCCACCTCATGGTCTCCATGGGGTGATACGGGCCTGAGCCATGGACTTGAGGGTGTGTGGGGCCACCTCTCTCTATGGGGTGATATAGACCTGACCGGTGGGGTGTGTGGGGCCATCTCATGGTCTCTGCGGATTGATATGGGCCTGGGGGTCACCTGAGCACCTCCGTCCCCCCTAAACCCATCTCCCTCTTGCCCCCGGGGTAGTTCAAGAACATCAACAAGGGTCGGAAAACGAACATCATTGACTCCATGCTACGCATGCTGGAGCAGTACTCCAGCAACCTGGAAGACCTCATCCGCGAGCGCACTGAGGAGCTGGAGATTGAGAAGCAGAAGACCGACAAGCTCCTCACCCAGATGCTGCCCCCGTGGGTCCTGGGGGCTAGGGAGGGTGGCTGTGGCTGGGAGGGAGAGGGCAGATGGGCCTGGCTGTAGCCCTATAGACCCCATGTGGTTCCTTGGGACTTGTAGGGGTAGATGTGACCATGGGGGACAGGATGGGCTAGCTGTGGCCTTAGAGATCCCATGTTGGTCCATGGGAGAGGTTAGATGTGGCTATGAGGGGCAGGTTGGGGTTGACCACGGCCCATTGACTCCACATGTGTCCATGGGGCTGGAGGGGGTAGTCACGGTCACAGAGCACAGGTTAAGATTGCCCATGGTCCATTGACCCCCATCCAGGTCCCCTGAGATGGGGCATCAAGATCTCGTGGTCCCCATCCCTGTGGTCTCCATGGCCACGGTCGGTTGGTGGCTGAAGATCTGCATGGGACAAGAGAATCTCCCTTGGTGGTGGTAGGGAGAGACTTGGGAACCCCCTGGACACCTTGTAGCACTGGTGGCCTTGTGGGGACACCTGGGAGTCCCCACTGAGCCCTAGTGTCCCACTGTATCACGGCAGGTCAGTGGCTGAGGCGCTGAAGATGGGCACCCCCGTGGAGCCTGAGTACTTCGAGGAGGTAACACTCTACTTCAGCGACATCGTGGGCTTCACCACCATCTCGGCCATGAGCGAGCCCATTGAGGTGGTCGACCTCCTCAACGACCTCTACACCCTCTTTGACGCCATCATCGGTGCCCATGACGTCTACAAGGTGAGGGGGCCACCACCTGGCACTAGTGGCCGTGGCCCCATGGGACATGGCTGGCCTTTGGCCACCTCTCCCAGCAAACATGGGATATGGCCACCAAATGGACATTTTTGGGGGCCCTCATGGTCCTTTAGTGATATCTGTAAGGTGACTTAGCCACCCCGTGGCACTGATGGCTCCGTGGGACCTGTCTGGGTTGTGCCACCTCACTCCCTCACATGGGACAGAGCCACCAAACAGATGTGGTTGGGGGTTCCCATGGTCCTTAGTGACCTACCTATAAGGTGTCTGGTGGCCCTGGTGGCCTCAAGGGACATGCCCATGCTATGGTCACCTCTGTCCCTGTCCCTCACAAACTAGGGCTGTTGCCACCCTTGGTCATGGCCATGCTGGACTGTAGGTGGGGAGGTCCTGGGGGGCGGGAGCACACCCCGTTGACGTGGCCCGTGGCCCCCTCCGCAGGTGGAGACCATCGGGGACGCCTACATGGTGGCCTCGGGGCTGCCCAAGCGCAACGGGAACCGCCACGCCGGCGAGATCGCCAACATGTCGCTCGACATCCTCAGCTCCGTCGGCACCTTCAAGATGCGCCACATGCCCGAGGTGCCCGTGCGCATCCGCATCGGCCTCCACTCGGGTAAGGCCCCGCCCCCTTCCCTGGACACGCCCCCTCCCCTTGGCCATGCCCCTTCCGGCCTCGTCACGCCTGGCCTCATCCCCTACATGGCCAATGCTCAACCTGGTCAATGATCAACATGGCTGACGTTCAAGATGGCTGACATTCTTCAGCCATGGTCTCCTGACACGCCCCCTCCCTCGAGGCCACGCCCCCTCTTGGCTGAGCCCAATCCTTGCCCCACTCCCTATTGGCCCCGCCCTACCCAGCCATTTCACCCCTTGGCCAATACTCAACATGGCCGATGCTCTTTGGCCATAATCCCCAGATCCACCAATCCTGGCCACCACCACCCCATGGCCACGCCTCCTTTGTGGTCAAACTCCCTCATGGCCACACCTATCATTGGCCACGCCCACTCCTGACCCCGCCGCCTATTGGCCCCACCCTGCCCTGCCATGTCACCCCTTGGCCAACACTCATCTTGGCCAACATTCTACGGCCATGGTCTCCTAACAATCCCTCATGTCCACACCTCCTCATGACCACGCCCCCTCAACGGCCACACCCCTCCATGACCACGCCTATTCAGGGGTCACACCCAACCCTGGCCCCACCCCTTCTTGGCCCCGCCCCACCCAGCCACGTCACCCCTTGGCCAAAAACTCGGCCAATGTTCTTCAGCCATGGTCCCCGGTCACCCCCTCCTGGCTTTGCCCCCCCCGGGCCCCTCCCCCTCGGTGGCCACGCCCCCTCGGTGGCCCCACCCACCTCAGTCCCCACCCCCACCCCGGCACCCCGCAGGGCCCTGCGTAGCTGGGGTTGTGGGCCTCACCATGCCGCGCTACTGCCTCTTTGGCGACACCGTCAACACGGCCTCCCGCATGGAGTCCACCGGCCTGCGTGAGTCCCGGCGGCGCGCACACGCGTCCGTGTGTCCTCACACGCGTGTCTGTGTCCCCTGCACGCGTCCCCCAGCGAGTTGTGTGGGGATTTGGGGACATGCGACATGGGTGGGACACGTGGAGACACGGTGGGATGCAGGGACATGGGGTGACAAAGGGGAACACGTTGGGGGGCGTGTGGGACATGTGAGGGGACATAAGGGAGGACGCAGGGGATTTGGGGGAACACAGGTGACGGGAAGGGACATGGTGTCCACGGGGACACAGGACATGGGAGACATGGAGGACATAGGGGGACACAGGACATGAGAGGACACAGGGGACATGGGGGACACATGAGGACATGGAGGACCGTGAGAGGACATGGGGTGGCAGGGGGACATGGGAACACCCAGGAGGTCACAAGAGGCCACTGGGTGACACAGGGTGACCCGGGAGGACCCAGGGTGACACGAAAGGTCATGAGGTGACCCAAAACGACATGGGAGGACCCAGGAGGATTTAGGAGGCCACGGGGTGACCCAGGAGGCCACGGGGAGACTCGAGAGACCACGGGGTGACCCAGGAGGCCCTGAAAGCTCCTGGGTGGACCTGGGAGGGACTCGGGGAGATACGGGGGGACCCAGGGGGGACCCGAGGGGACCCAAGGGACTGGGTGTCCCTGGGCGCCTACGCTTATGGCCCCGTGGCAGCCTACCGCATCCACGTGAACGTCCGCACCGTCACCATCCTCCACGCGCTCAAGGAGGGCTTCAAGCTCGACATCCGGGGCAAGACGGAGCTCAAGGTACCCCCCGCTGCCCCCAACTGCCCCCCCGCTGCCCCCAACTGCCCCCTGCTGCCCCCCTGCTGCCCCCCAACTGCCCCCCAACTGCATGCTAGCTCCTTATTGTCCCCCCAGTTAGCCTCTTATTTGTCCCGCAAACCCTTACTGCCCCTCCTGGCCCCCTTATTGCCCCTCTGGTTCCCTTATTGCCCCTCTTTCCTCTCTTATTGCCCCTCTGCCTCCCTTATTGCCCCTCCTACCCCCCTTATTGCCCCTGTGGTTCCCTTATTGTCCCTCTTTCCCTTCTTATTGCCCCTACTCATTCTCTTATTGCCCCCCTGCCTCCCTTATTGCCCCTCTGGTCCCCTTATTGCCCCTCTTTCCTCTCTTATTGCCCCTCTGCCTCCCTTATTGCCCCTCCTACCCCCCTTATTGCCCCTCCTCATGTTTTCATTGCCCCCCTTGTTGCCCCCGGGACTGACGTTTCTCACCCCGGCACAGGGCAAAGGTGTGGAGGATACGTACTGGCTCGTGGGCCGGGAGGGCTTCAACAAGCCCATCCCCACCCCCCCAGACCTGCTGCCTGGGTGAGCCGGACGCCTGGGCCCCTGGGCTGGGAGGGGCACCCGGACGCCTGGGTCCCTGGGATAGGGGGTGCCTGGACGCCTGGGCCCTGAGGATGGGGGAGTGGAGCCCACCTCGAACACCTGGGTCCCTGGGGGGAATGGGAAGTGGGGCAGAGCATCTGGGTCCCTTCCGGACACCTGGGACCCTCCCGGACGCCTGGGACCCTCTCGGACGCCTGGGCCCTCTCTGTCCCCAGTGCCAGCAACCACGGCATCAGCCTGGACGAGATCCCGCCCGAGCGGCGCCGCAAGCTGGAGAAGGCCCGGCCGGGGCAGGTGCCCAAATAGCTGCGGGCTGAGGTGAGCCCCGCCCCCTCCTGGCCACGCCCACAGCGCCCAGGCCACGCCCACAGCACTTAGTCCCCGCCCACATTTGCCAGATTCCACCCAGTCCGGTCTGGACTCGCCCTCTCCAGATCCCAGTAGCTCTTCTCTAGCTCCACCCACTCCCCCAGCCCCCTCCTGGCCACGCCCACACCGGCCAGGCCACGCCCACACGAGCGAGGCCCCTCCCATTCCCCCCTGGCTTGCCAGGCCACGCCTAGGTCTCCAGGACACACCCATTCCCAGCAAAGCCCCGCCCACTCCAGTCTGGTCCCTCCCACTCCACCCAGGCCCCGCCTGATTTGAGAAAGCCCCGCCCACTCCTGCTAGACCATGCCTACTTCCCACAGGCCCCACCCACTCTGGCCAGGCTCCACCCCCTGCTTGGCTGAGCCAATTCTGGCCACTTTGGAACTCCCCCTTCCCTGGCCTGAGGGTATTTGCATCTCATTAATATGCATAGTGTGGGCCCCACCTCCTCGGGGGTGGGTGGATGGTCTTCCTGGCTATAGAGCCAGCCAATGGCAGGCCTGAGGGGCTAGTGCCTCTCTAGCCACCCTGCCTGCTTCTCTATGGTTTGCCCATGCCTCCCAGTCTCTGTTGAATCCTCCAGACCATCGAGACAGTGGCTAGAATGGCCCCCAGAGCCACTCTGTGCCTTCATGATGCCTTACTCTCTATGGTTCACAGGGGCCTGCTAGAACTGCCAGAGTTTGGAGTCCTCCAGACCATAGAGACCTGTCCCCAGGGCGACCTCCATAGAGCCACTCTGTGCCTGTGTGCAGCCCTTCTCTATGGTCACAGAGCACATCTCCAATGGAGGCCTTGGAGTCCTCCAGACCACAGAGGTGGGGCTGGAGGGCCCCTCCCCGGAGCCGCTCTGCACCTCCATGGAGCCCTGCTTGGCGGCCCCCTCACTGTGAGCATAGAGACCGCCGAGCTGCAGCTAGAGTGGCCCTTCCACAGAGCCACTCTGCACCTCCCCGGTGCCCTCCCCACGCTCTATGGTCCCCCTTTCCCGGCTCTCCTGTGACCACGGAGCCCCGCGCCCAGAGCGGCGGCCTAGCACGTGCCCCAGGGCATTGTGGGACTTGGGCCCATGAGCCCGGTGCATCATGGGATGCTGACCGCCATCCGGATTGCTGCAGCTGCTGCCGGCCCCGGGGCATGATGGGAGCCGGCTTGGCCTGGGCCCACCCTTGGCCTTCCTCCAGGAGCATCATGGGAAGGCAGCCCAGGGGCATGATGGGACATGGGGGGGGGGAATACCCATCTGGCAGTCAAAAATCCCCCCCTTAAAGGGATTTTCCCCCTTCTTAAAGGGGCAGAACTGGCAGCTGGGGGGCTGGGGGGGGGGGACGGGCACAGATTTTAGTCTGGGGAGGCAAAATACTCTTAAAGGGGCGGGCGGGAGCGCACGGCCCCATGGGAGTATTTGTCTGCCGACAAAAAAAAAAAAAAAAGGCTCTTAAAGGGGCCCTTAAAGGGGCGGCGACCCGACCGCAGAGCCCATAGTTGTCCGTAGACAGAAAATCGGTCTTAAAGGGATGGCGACGGGGGCTGGGGGCAAAAAAAAAAAGGGACTTAAAGGGGGGGGGGTGTAGGGGGGGGAAACTTCTTAAAGGGACGGGCTCTCCCGGCAGCCCTGCTCTTAAAGGGGTGGGCGGCCATATTGGATGACCCCTGACCCCACCTGCCCACCCCCCCGGGGAGGGGGAGGGGAGCGGAGGCGCTTCTTAAAGGGGCGGCCGTCCGCGGTGTCGGTACCTGGCTCTATGCTTAAAGGGGCGGGTGTGCGCCGGCTTCCCCCCCCCCCCCCCGCCCGCCATGTTGTGTTCGTCTCCCCCCCCCCCCACCCCCAAGTAACCTGTTCTTAAAGGGATGGTTGCGTCAGCCATCTTGTCGCCACCTCCGGAATATTTGTCTGTAGACAGAAAAACGCGCTTCCCCTTAAAGGGCTGCTCCCAGGCGGCCATCTTGTCCTTGCACCTTGGGCTGGGGGGCACTTAAAGGGGCGGTGTGCGGGGGGGCTATGTTGAGTCCCCCAGGGTGGAGAGGGCTCCCGGTACCCCCCGTTCCCTCCAGTTCTCCCAGTTCCCCCCCCAGTTCTCCCAGTTCCCCCAGTTCTCCCAGTTCACCCCAGTCCTCCTCAGTTTCCCCGGTTGCTCCCAGTCCTCCCAGTTCCCCCAGTCCCTCCCACTTCCTCCCAGTCCCCTCAGTCCTTCCCGATTCCTCCAGTCTCCTCCCAGTTCCCCCCAGTCCCTCCCAGTTCCCCCTAGTCTCCTCAGTCCTCCCAGTCCTCCTAGTCCTTCCCAGTTCTTCCGGTCTCTCCCAGTTTCCCACAGTCTCCTCAGTTCCCCCCAGACCTTCCCAGTGCCTCCAGTCTCCCCAGTTTCCCGCAGTCTCCCCAGTTCCTCCCAGTCCCTCCCAGTTCCCCCTGGTCCCCTCAGTCCTCCCAGTTCCTCCCAGTCCTTCCCAGTTCCTCCAGTCTCCCCAGTTTCCCACAGTCTCCTCAGTCCCCCCAGTCCCTCCCAGTTCCCCCTAGTCCCCTCAGTCCTCCCAGTCCCTCCCAGTCCTTCCCAGTTCCTCCAGTCTCCCCAGTTTTCCCCAATCTCCTCAGTTTGCCCTCGTCTCTCCCAGTTTCCCCAGTCTCCCCAGTCCCTCCCAGTTCCCTCAGTCTCTCCAGTCCCTCCTAGTTCCTCCCAGTTCCCTCTAGTCTCTCCAGTTCCCTCAGTTTCCCACAGTCCCTCCCAGTCTCCCCAGTAACTCCCAGTCCCAGTTCTCCCAGTTCCTAGGTCTTCCCAGTTCCCCCTGTCTCCCCAGTCCCCCCAGCCCCCCCAGTCTCCCAGTTCCTCCCAGTCCTTCACAGTTCTCCCTAGTCTCAACTTCCCAGTCCTTCCCAGTTCCCCCATCTCACCAGTTCCCCCAGTCCCTCCCAGTGCCCCCAGTTCTCCCAGTGACCTCAGTTCTCCCATTTCCCCAGTCCCTTCCAGTTCCCTCAGTCTCCCCAGTTCCCCCCCAGTCCCTCCCAGTTCTCCCTGGTCTCCTCAGTTTTCCCAGTTCCTCCCAGTTCCCCCAGTTCCCCTCTCCCCCTTCCCCCGCGGGCCCAGGTGTCCGGGCGGGGGGGGGGGGGGGCACGTGGCCCGGGGACCAGGTGACACCTCGCCCCTCCCCCCCCCCCCCCCCCCCGCCACCTCCGGCCATTTGTCCCCGCCCCGCCCCCCCCCCCGGGCCCATTTGGCACCTCCCGCCCCCACCGGGGGCCCAGGCGTCCGGAGGGGGGGGGGGAAGAGGGGGCATCACTCCCCCCCTCCCCCCCCCCCGCGCCTGGAATTACACCGGGGGCCCAGGTGTCCGAGTGAGGGTTTGGGGAGGACCCAGGTGTCCGGTGGGGGGGGGGGGCCCAGGCGTCCGAGTGGGGTCTTGGGGGTTGCACTGGGGGCCCAGGTGTCCGGGGGGGGGGGGGGTGGAGGGAGCCCAGGCGTTTGAGGGGGTCTGGAGGGCCCAGGAGTCCGGGTGGGGTCACGGGGGAGCCCGAGGTGACTGGGGGGGGGGAGTCTGGGGGGCCCAGGAGTCCAGGTGGGGTCACAGCGGGGGCCCAGGCGTCCGAGTTGATTATTTGGGGGGGGGGCACAGCACTATCCCCCCCCTCACACTGCAAAAGGGGCCCAGGAGTCCGGGCAGGATTCGGGGGGGGGGGGGGAGGGGGGCAGGTGTCCGAGTTGGATTGGGGAGGGGGGCAAAATACCCCCATTGCACGGGGTGGGGGTGGGGGGCAGGCGTCCTGGTGGGGGGCCCAGGCGTCCGAGTGGATTATGGGGGGGGGGAGGGGGGAACCACATCCCCCATTGCACCAAGGGCCCAGGCATCCGAGTGGGGGGGGGAGGATTTCGGGGGGGGGGGCACAGCACTGCTCCCCTCATTGCACCGGGGGCCCAGGCGTCCGGGAGCGACTTGGGGGGGGGGGCAGGCGTCCGAGTGCATTTTTTTTTGTGGGGGGGGGGGAACCACATCCCCCATTACACTGGGGGCCCAGGCGTCCGAGCGGAGGCCGGGGGCGGAGGAGTGGGGGGAGGGGGAGGGAAGGGGGGGGGGGGGCTCCGGGCAGCCCCAAATCGCCGCCAAACGAGCCCAAAAGGCCGCCGGCGCCCCTCCCCCGCCCGGCGCGCGCTCTGGGAGAGCCCAGGCGTCCGGGCTCCCAGGGACCCCCCGCCACTTCACACCCGCTTCCCAAGCCGGCGAGGGGCCCAGGCGTCCGGGTTCCCAGGGTCCCCCTCCCCCTCGCGCCCGCCGCTTTTCCCACGGGGAAGGGGGCCCAGGCGTCCGGCGCGGACGCGTGCGGGATCAAAGAGACCCGCGGAGAGGGGGGGCCCAGGCGTCCGGGAGGCCTCGCGTGTGTGCCCACCCCCTCCCTCCCCCCCTCCTCCAGCCTGCAGCGGACCCAGGCGTCCGGGCGGCTCCGGTCTAGGGCTCCTGGTGCTCCCAGTATCCCCCACTGTCCCAGTGCTCCCCTCGTGCTCCCCCTGTTTCCAGTATCACCCCAGTTCCCCCCAGTGCTCACCCAATTCTCTCCCAGTGCTCGCAGTATCACCCCAGTTCCCCAGTATCCCCCTAGTGCCCCCCAGTTTCCCCAGTGCTTCCAGCATTCCCAATGCCCTCCCAGTGCTTCCCAGTTTCCTAGTATCCCCCCAGCTCTCCCAGTGCTCCAGTGCCTCCCAATGCCCTTCCAGTCCCCCCAAGTTCACCCAGTCCCTCCAGTTCCCTCAGTCTGCCAGTCCCCCAGTTTTCCCATTTCCCCCCAGTGTCCCCCTGCTCCTCCCAGTCCCTCCAGTTCCCTGCAGTCCCCTCCCTGTTCCTCCAGTTCTCCCAGCTCCGAGTCCCCATTTCTCCCAGTTTCCTCATTTCCCCCCAGTTTCCCCAGTCCCTCCAGTTCCCCCTGTTCCTTCAGTTCTCCCAGTTCCCCCAGTTCCTTCCAGTTCCCCCAGCTCCTCCCAGTCCCTCCAGTTCCCCAGTTCCGCTGTTCTTCCAGTTCTCCAGTTCCCCAAGTTGCCCATTTTCCCTCCAGTTCCCCCAGTTCTCTCCAGTTCTGCCAGTTCCTCCAGTTCCCCCAGTTACTCCCAGTTCCCCATTTCCTTCAGTGCCCCCTGTTCCCCTCGTTCCCCCCCAGTTCCTCCCAGTCCCTCCAGCTCCCCCAGTTCCTCCCAGTCCCCCAGTTTCTCCATTTCTCCCCAGTTCCCCCAGTCCCCTTAGTTCCTCCCAGTTCCCTCATTTCCCTCAGTGCCCCAATTCCCCAGTTCCCTCCAGTTCCCCCAGTTTTACCAGTCCCCCTGTTCCCCCATCCCCCCAGTTCCTCCCATTCCCCACCAGTGCCCCCATTCCCCCCATCCCCCCCCAGTTCTCCCAGTCCTCCCAGTCCCCCTGCCCCCACTGACGACCCAGGCGTCCAAGCCCCCCCCCCACCGGGGGTGGGGTGGGAGTGGGGGTCGCGGTGGGCGGAGCCACCGGCGCCCATAAAAGGGGCGGCGGGCGGTGGGGGCCGGTGGGGCTCAGACCCGCTGTGGCTCGGCCCGGCTCGGCCCGCATCGGCCCGGCTCGGCCCGGCACCATGAGCAGCGCCGCGGAGCCCCACGGCGACAGGAAGGTAACGGCCGCCCGGTCCCCCTCCCCCCCCAAAAAACTGTCCCCCTTAGCCTGGCCTGGATCGGGTTTGGTCAGGTTCAGCCCAGATCGACCCTGGTCCGGTTCAGCCTGGATCAACCCGGTTCAGTCCTGACCCAGATCGGCCCGGTTCAGCTTGGGTCGGTCTGGATCAAGCTTGGCCTGGTTCGGTCCAGATCTGCCCTGGTCCGGTTCAGCCTGATCAACCTGGTTCGACTGCAGCCTGGTTCAGCCCTGGCCCCAGATTGGCCCAGTTCAGTCTGGTTCAGCCCGGTTTGGCCCTGGCCTGGTTCGGTCCAGTTTGGCCCAGATTGACCTGGCCCGGTTCAGCCTAGATCGACCTAGTTCAGTCCTGGTCTGGTTCAGCCCTGGCCCAGTTCAGCTCGGGTCAGTCTGGATCAAGCTTGGCCCAGTTTGGTCTGGTTCGGCCCAGATTGGCCTTGGTCCAGTTCAATCTGGATCGACCCAGTTTGACCCTAGCCCAGTTTGACCCAGTTCAGTCCAGTTTGGCCCAGATCAACCTTGGTTCGGTTCAGCCTGGATCAACCCTGTTCAGCTGTTCAGCTGTGGCCCAGATCGACTTCGTCCCGTTCAGCCTGAACTGACCCAGTTCAGTCCTTGCCCAGTTCAGCCCTGGTCCAGATCAAGTTGGTCTGGATTAGGCTTCACCCAGTTTGGTCTGTTTTGGTCCAGATTGGCCCTGGCTGCCATCAGCCCTGGCCTGGGTCAGTCCAGATCAGTCCTGTCCCAGGTCAGTCCGGTTTGGCTGGGGTTGGTCCAGATCAAGCTTGGCCCAGTTCAGTCTAGTTTGGCCCAGATTGGCCCTGGTCTGGTTCAGCCTGGATCAACCTGGTTCAGTCTTGGCCTGGTTTGGTCCAGTTTGCCTCGGATCGGTCTGGATCAGGCTTGGCCTAGTTTGGTCCAGTTTGGCCCTGTTCAGCCCTGGCCCAGTTCAGTCTGGATCAACCCAGTTTGGCCCTAACTTGGTTTGACTCAAATTGGCCCAGATCAGCTTGGTTTGGCTTGGGTCAGTCCAGCTCACACTTTGCCTGGTTTGGACCAGATCAACCTGATTTGGACCCAGCTTGGCTCAGTTTGGTCCAGTGTGGCCCAGATTGGCCTTGGCCCGGTTCAGCCCTGGCCCAGGTCAGCCTGGTTCAGCTCAGGTCAGTCTGGATTGGGTTTGGCCTGGATCAGCCCAGTTTGGCTCTGGCCTAGTTTGGTCCAGATTCGTCCGGTCCAGCCCTAGCCCCATTTAGGTTGATTCGGATCAGGCTTGGCCCAGTTTGGCTCTGTTTGGCCCAGATCAACCTGGTTCAGCCCTGGCCCAGTTCAGCCCCATCTGACTTGTCCCTAAACTGGCTTAGCCCAGTTTGGCCCAGTTCAGCTCTGGCCCTGTTTGGCTTTGGCTTGATTGAGTCTGGATCTGCCCAGTTTTGCCCAGTTTGGCCCGGTTCAGCCCAGGCCCAGTTCGGCCCAGTTTGGTTCAGATTGGCCCATTTCAGGTTTGGCCCAGCTGGGTCCAGTTACCACTTGGTCCACTTCATATCAGTCCAGTCCAGGCTTGTGTCCCAGTTCACGCGACCTTGGTGTGGCCCAGTTTGGCCTAGTTTAGCTTGATTCAATCTAGTTTGGTTTGATCCGCTTCAGCTCAGTTTGACACGGTTCAGACTCGGATCAGTCCAGCTCGGCCTGGTTCAATTCGGATTGGCCCAGTTTGGTCCAGCTTGGCCCAGTTCATCTAACCCAGCCCAGGTTTGTCCTGACTCAACCCAGTTCAGCCCAGTTCAGCCCAGTTTGATTTGTTTTGCCTGAACTGGCCTTTGTCCTTGCCAGCCCAGTTCAGCCAGGCTTGGTTCAGTTCAGCACAGTTTGGCCCAGTTTGAACCCAGCTTGGTACAATCGAGTCCTGGCCCAGGTCAAACCTAACCTGACCTGGCCCAGTTTGGTCTTGTTTTACCCAGTTTAGCCCAAATTTGACCTGGCCCAGTTTGGCCTCAACCCAGCTAGCACAGTTTGGCCGAATTTAGCCTCAAATCAACTTGGCCCAGTTTGGCCTCAACCAGATTTGACCCTGTTCAGCTCAGTTTGCCCCCAATGCAACTAGCCTAGTTTGATCCAGTTCATCCCAATCAGCCTGGTTCAACCCCAGCCCAACCTGGCCCACTTCAGCCTGGTTTGCCCCAACCTGGCCCACTTCAGCCTGCTTTGCCCCAACCTGGTCCAGTTCAGCCTGCTTCAACTCCAACCAGACCTGGCTCAGCCCCATCCCACCTTGCCCAGTTCAGTCTGGTTTGGCCCCATCCTGACCCGGTGTAGCCCAGTTCACCCCCATCCTGACCCAGTTTGGTTTGTCCCAGTTCAACCCAAACCCTACCCAGCCCATTTTGGCTCCATCCCAACCTGATCTGGCTCCCAACCCATCCTGACCCGGTTCAGCCCAGTTCGGCCCTATCCTGACCCAGTTCGATCCCAACCTGTCCCAGTTCAGCCTCACCGCGACCTGACTCGCTTGGTCCCTAGCCCGGTTCGGTTCGGTTGCGCCCTGGCCTGAGCGGTTCGGCTCGGTCGTGGCCCGGCCCGGCCCGGCTCTGAATCCCGCCTTCACTCCGGCCCTCGGCTCTGTCCCTCTCCCTCCCGCTCCCTCCCGGGCAGCTCCTGAAGCCGCTCATGGAGAAGCGTCGCCGCGACCGCATGAACCGCAGCCTGGACCGGCTCCGGCTGCTGCTGCTCTCCGCCACCCGCGACGAGGTGAGGCTCTGGCGCGACTATCGCGGCGCTATCGCGGCTCTATCGCGGCGCTATCGCGGCTCTATCGCGGCTCTGGCGCGACTATCGCGGCGCTATCGCGGCTCTATCGCGGCGCTATCGCGGCTCTATCGCGGCTCTGGCGCGACTATCGCGGCGCTATCGCGGCTCTATCGCGGCGCTATCGCGGCTCTATCGCAGCTCTGGCGCGGCTATCGCGGCTATATCACGACTATCGCGGCGCTATCGCGGCTCTATCGCGGCTATCATGGCTCTATCACGGTGCTATCGTGACTATCATGGCTCTATCACAGCTCTATCGCGGCTCTATCGCGGCTCTATCGTGGCTCTATCACGGCTCTATCGCAGTGCTATCACGGCTCTATTGCGACTATGGCTCTATCACGGCTCTATCACGGTTCTATCGTGACTATCATGGCTCTATCGCGGCTCTATCGCGGCTCTATCGCGGCTCTATCACGGCTCTATCGCAGTGCTATCACGGCTCTATTGCGACTATGGCTCTATCACGGCTCTATCACGGTTCTATCGTGACTATCATGGCTCTATCGCGGCTCTATCGCGGCTCTATCGTGGCTCTATCGCGGCTCCATCACGGTTCTATTGCGGCTATCACGGCTCTATCACAGTTCTATCGTGACTGTCATGGCTCTATCGTGGCTCTATCACGGCTCTAACACGGTTCTATCATGACTATCATGGCTCTATCGTGGCTCTATCGCGGCTCTATCACGGCTCTATCACAGCTCTATTGCGACTATTGCGGTGCTATCGTGGCTCTATCACGGCTCTATCGCGACTATGGCTCTATCGCGGCTCTATCACGGTTCTATCGTAACTATCATGTCTCTATAACGGCTCTATCGCGGCTCTATCGTGGTTCTATCACAGCTCTATCGCGACTATCATGGCTCTATCGCGGTTCTATTGCGGTTCTATTGCGGCTATCACGGCGCTATCACGATTCTATCGTGACTATCATGGCTCTGTCGCGGCTCGATCGCGGCTCTATCGCGGCTTCCTCGCCGTCAGCGCCTCGTCATCGCGCCAGTCGCCTCCCCTCGAAGGCCGCTTCAACGCGGCTTCACCGCCGTCATCGCCCCCTCCCGCGGCACCATCGCGGCACCATCGCGCCTCCCCCCCCCCCGCCACCACCGCCGCTGTCGCGGTGTTACATGTGTCCCCCCCCGCCTCTCTCTCGCTTCCCCCCCGACCCCCCCCCACCCAGCGCCTCCGAAACCCCAAGGTGGAGAAGGCCGAGATCCTGCAGAAGACGGTGCAGTTCCTGCGGGCGCAGCCGCTCTCAGGTCGGTGCCTCGGTTTCCCCCTGCCGTAACTGCACCCAGGAGCCCGTGAGGCTTCTCGGGTGGCTCCTATGGGGTTGTGCGGGGGCCGTATCCTGCCCCACACCGTGCCTGAGAGCATCCGGGACCCCATGGGTCTCCTCGGGTGGCTCCTATGGGGTTGTGCAAGGGTTCCATCCTGCCCGACATCCCGACATGGTGCACCCAGGACCCTGTGGGGCTTCTTGGATGGTCACTATGGGGTTGTGCAAGGGCCGTATCCTGCCCTACTCCCATGTGAGGCACTCAGGACCCTGGTGGGCTTCTCAGGTGGCTCCTATGGGGTTGTGCGGGGGGCGTATCCTGCCCCATACCCCACATGAGGCACCCAGGACACCATGGGTCTTCTCAAGTGGCTCCTAGGGGGTTGTGCAGGGGCCGTATCCTGCCCCACACCCCACATGAGGCACCCAGGACACCATGGGGCTTCTCAAGTGGCTCCTAGGGGGTTGTGCAGGGGCTATATCCTGCCCCACACCCCACATGAGGCACCCAGGACACCATGGGTCTTCTCAAGTGGCTCCTAGGGGGTTGTGTGGGGGCTATATCCTGCCCCACACCCCACATGAGGCACCCAGGACACCATGGGTCTTCTCAAGTGGCTCCTATGGGGTTGTGCAGGGGCCATATCCTGCCCCATACCCCACATGAGGCACACAGGACACCATGGGTCTTCTCAGGTGGCTCCTATGGGGTTGTGTGGGGGCCGTATCCTGCCCCATACCCCACATGAGGCACCCAGGACACCATGGGTCTTCTCAGGTGGCTCCTATGGGGTTGTGTGGGGGCCGTATCCTGCCCCATACCCCACATGAGGCACCCAGGACCCCATGGGGCTTCTCAGGTGGCTCCTATGGGGTTGTGTGGGGGCCGTATCCTGCCCCATATCCCACATGAGGCACCCAGGACCCCATGGGGCTTCTCAGGTGGCTCCTATGGGGTTGTGTGGGGGCCGTATCCTGCCCCATACCCCACATGAGGCACCCAGGACACCATGGGGCTTCTCAGGTGGCTCCTATGGGGTTGTGTGGGGGCCGTATCCTGCCCCATATCCCACATGAGGCACCCAGGACCCCATGGGGCTTCTCAGGTGGCTCCTATGGGGTTGTGTGGGGGCCGTATCCTGCCCCATATCCCACATGAGGCACCCAGGACCCCATGGGGCTTCTCAGGTGGCTCCTATGGGGTTGTGTGGGGGCCGTATCCTGCCCCATACCCCACATGAGGCACCCAGGACACCATGGGGCTTCTCGGGTGACTCCTATGGGGTTGTGCGGGGGCCGTATCCTGCCCCATACCCCACATGAGGCACCCAGGACCCCATGGGGCTTCTCAAGTGGCTCCTATGGGGTTGTGTGGGGGCCGTATCCTGCCCCACACCCCACATGAGGCACCCAGGACACCATGGGTCTTCTCAAGTGGCTCCTATGGGGTTGTGTGGGGGCCGTATCCTGCCCCATATCCCACATGAGGCACCCAGGACCCCATGGGGCTTCTCGGGTGACTCCTATGGGGTTGTGCGGGGGCCGTATCCTGCCCCACACCCCACATGAGGCACCCAGGACCCCGTGGGTCTTCTCAGGTGGCTCCTATGGGGTTGTGCAGGTGCCACATCCTGCCCCACATGCCCCTGGGAGACAGCCAGAGCCCCATGGGGCCTTTTGAGAAGCCACTATGGGGCTGGCGCGGGGGGCGCGGGGCGGCGCGGGCCCTCACGGTGTCTCTCTCCGCCACAGAGCCCTCGGCGACGGCGGAGCTGTTCCTGCGGCGCTACCGCAGCGGCTACCGGGAGTGCCTGGCCCGCGCCGCCCGCTTCCTGCAGGCCGCCGGCCCCACGGACGCCGGCCCCACGGACGCCCCCCGGCCCCCCGGCGGCCCCCGCTCGCCCCCAGGCCGCCACGGACTGGCCCCGCCGCCGCGGGCCGGGTCCGCCTGTCCCACGTCCCCCGGTTACCCTGGTTACGGGCCCGGTTACCCCTGTTACGGGCCTGCGCTGGGGCCTAGGCACAGGCCCGATGGCGGCCCTGGGTGCGGCAACGGCCTCCGTTGCCCTGGAGATGGCCCCCGTTACCTTGGTGACAACCCCCGGCACCCTGGAGATGGCCTTGGTTGCCCCGGAGATGACCCCGCTTGCCCCGGTTACCACGGTCACAGGCCTGCTCTGGGGCCTACACCCAGGCCTGACAAGCCGCAATGGCCCCCATTGCCCTGGCGATGGCTCCGGTTGCCCTGGAGACGGCCCTGGTTACCCCGGCAACAACCCCCAGTGCCCTAGAGACAGCCCCGGTTGCCCTGGAGACGGCCCTGCTTGCCCCGGTTACCACGGTTACAGGCCCGGTCTCGGGCTTGCTCGCAGGCCTGACAACAGCTACGGCCCCCGTTGCCCCGGCGATGGCTCTGGTTGCCCTGGCGACGGCCCCCCGCGCCCTGGAGACAGCCCCGCTCACCTTGGAGACAGCCCCGGTTGCCCCGGCGACAGCCCCGGTTACCACGGTTACCGGCCTGCTCTCGGGCCTACTCACAGGCCGGACGGCCCCGGTTGCCCCGGCGACAGCCCTGGTTGCCCCGGAGACGGCCCCACCTGCCCCGGTTGCCCCGGTTACGGGCCTGGTCTGGGGCCTAGTCTGAGGCCTAGTCTGAGGCCTAGTTTCGGGCCTAGTCTCGGGCCCGACCACGGCGTCGGCCATGACACCCGCGTCGGCCATGACACCCGCGTGGGCCACGGCCCCAGCCAGGAGGACTCAGGGCGCCGGTGCGCCAAGGCGGGCCGGGCCGGGGCCGGGGGGCCGCCGGGGCCGCCCCGGCGCGTCTGGAGACCCTGGCCCTGACCCCCGGGCGCCTGGGGAAGGGTCCGCGGAGGGGTGGTGGGTGTCCTGGGAGAGGGGCTTGGACTGGTCTACTGGGAGGGAGGCCCTTTTTTTACTGGTGTACTGGGAGAACGGGAATTTGAATTGGTTTACTGGGAGAACGGGCCCCTTTTAACTGGTCTACTGGGAGAACGGGAATTTGAACTGGTCTACTGGGAGAACGGGCCCTTTTTTAATTGGTCTGCTGGGAGAATGGGGAATTTGAACTGGTCTACTGGGAGAATGGGCCCCTTTTAACTGGTCTACTGGGAGAATGGGGAATTTGAACTGGTGTACTGGGAGAATAGGCCCTTTCTAACTGGTATATTGGGAGAATGGGCCCCTTTTTACGGGTCTACTGGGAGAATGGGGAATTTGAACTGGTCTACTGGGAGAGAAGCCCCTTTCAAGTGGTACACTGGAAGATGGCGAATCTGAACTGGTGTACTGGGAGAATAGGCCCCTTTTAACTGGTTCACTGGAGAAAAGGATATTTGAACTGGTCTACTGGGAGAAAGGGAAATCTGAACTGGTATACTGGAGAGAGACCCCTTTTAACTGGTCTGCTGGGAGAAAGGCAGCTTTTAACTGGTATACTGGGCAGACCAGGGGGTAACTGGTACACTGGGAGGACTGAACTTCACTACTGGGTATCCTGGGAGAATGGGGGGGGTTTAACTGGTAGACTGGGGAGAAGGCCCCTTTTCACTGGTATACTGGGAGGACATGGCTTTCCAAGTGGGATACTGGAATGATGGCGGCTATACTGGGAGTGAGGCATTTTTTCACTGGTACACTGGGAAGAAGGTGGGGTTTTGACTGGTCTACTGGCAACCCAGCATCTGCTCTTGCTCATATACTGGGAGAAATCATTTTTAACTGGTATACTGGGAGGCAGGTGGCTTTAGCAGGTATACTGGGAGGAAGAGGAACTTTTGCTTAGTACACTGGGAGGATGGCAGTTTTCACTGGTTTACTGGAGGATGGCAGTTTTTTACTAGTTCACTGGGAGAAAAATTTTTTTTTACGGGTATATTGGGAAGAAGGGTTTTTTTTTACTGGTATACTGGGAGGAAGGAGAGGTTTTTACTGGTATACTGGGAGGACAAGGGACTTCCCTGCTTCAGAACTGCCCCTATTTTACCCCAGACCCAGAGTTAATTCAGATTTCCCAAACAGAAGGTTTCTACCCCAAAATGCTGCCCTGGTCCCGGAGGCTCCTTCCTGCCTGAGGGGGTTCCCAGTCCTAGCTGGGAACTGGGAGAACTGGGAAGGGCTCGGGGGGCGGGGGGGAAGGAAGGGATTGTGGAGGTGGTTCGGGGCTCCCAGGGTTGGTTTTGGGGTGAATAAAGGGCATTTTGGGGCTCCGTTAACACTCTTTTTCCCCTCTATGGGCGTAGCCTTGGGGGTCGGCCAGCCCGACTGCAAAACTGGGGGGAAAAGGGGGGTGGGAAGAGGGGGTGGGGAGGGGGAAATTGCTTTTTTTGGTTATTATGACTTTTTTCCCCGCCTTTCCTGTAATTGTTTGTATCCCCTGCTCCCTTTTTTCCTGGATTTCTGGGAAAAGAAGAAAAACAATTTAATACAGAATTTGAGGCATCCTGGTGGTGCCTGGCTCCTTTGGGTGTCGGTGGGGGGCCCTATAGGAGACCCCAGAGCAGTCCCCCCTCCCTGTTGCCTATGGGGGGTCCCTATAGGGTGAGGAGTGCCTGGTCCCTATGGGGGGGGTCTATATAGGATTTCTGGGGTTCCTACAGCTCAGTCCCTATAGGGCAGGGCGGGTGGGTCCCTAAAGGGGGTCCCTATGGGTAATACCTATAGGACAGGGTGGACGGGGTCCTGGGGAGGGGGGTCCTTATGGGAAGGGTTCCTGTAGGGGCAGGGTGTCCCTGTGGGAGGCCCATATAGGGTGGGGCCCTATAGGGCAGGATGTCACAAGGGGCTGTCCCTATGGAGGGGGTCCCTATAGGGCAGGATGTCTAGGATCCTTATGGGGCAGCTCCTATAGGGCATGTGGGTCCCTAGAGGTGTTCCCCTGGAGGGTCCCTATGGCGGGGGGGAGGAGGGTCCCTATAGGGCAGAAGTCCATGGTCGCTATGGGGGATGGGCAGGGACAATCTTTACGGATGGTCCCTATAGGGTGGAGCGTGCAGCGCCCTC
>NW_026907630.1:0-57107 GCF_028389875.1 Rhea pennata | reverse complement strand
GCGAGCGGAACAAGGGATGTGCTGCACAGGTTCCCTCGCAGGCAGATTCCCTCCTGGGCGCTTACTTCTCTTGCCTTAGTGCCCTTCTTTGTTTGGAGGCTGTTTGCGGACAGCAGCACACACAGCGGGAAGGTGCGCGCTGGCCAGCTCCAAGTCTCGGCACATAGAAGCGCAAGCCAGGCACCTGCTCGCGGTTTGTCCCGGGCATGGGAAGCAGCATGCTGCGTGCCCAGAAGACATCCCGCACTGTCCTGCCTGCCATGGGGCTGCTTCTGAGCACGGAGGCACGCCTACAAGCCAGCTGAGATGGGCTTTGCTAAGAGTCAGGGAAGTGGCGAGCGGAACAAGGGATGTGCTGCACAGCTTCCCTCGCAGGCAGATTCCTCCTGGGGCGCTTACTTCTCCTGCCTTAGTGCCCTGCTTGTTTGGAGGCTGTTTGCGGACAGCAGCACACACAGCGGGATAATGCGCGCTGGCCAGCTCCAAGTCTCGGCACATAGAAGCGCAAGCGAGGCACCTGCTCGCAGTTTGTCCGGGGAGTGGGAAGCAGCATGCTGCGTGCCCAGAAGACATCCCGCACTGTCCTGCCTGCCACGGGGCTGCTTCTGAGCACGGAGGCACGCCTACAAGCAGCTGAGATGGGCTTTGCCTAAGAGTCAGGGAAGTGGCGAGCGGAACAAGGGATGTGCTGCACAGCTTCCTCGCAGGCAGATTCCCTCCTGGGGCGCTTACTTCTCCTGCCTTAGTGCCCTGCTTTGTTTGGAGGCTCTTTACGGACAGCAGCACACACAGCGGGAAGGTGCGCGCTGGCCAGCTCCAAGTCTCGGCACATAGAAGCGCAAGCCAGGCACCTGCTCGCGGTTTGTCCCGGGCATGGGAAGCAGCATGCTGCGTGCCCAGAAGACATCCCGCACTGTCCTGCCTGCCACGGGGCTGCTTCTGAGCACGGAGGCACGCCTACAAGCAGCTGAGATGGGCTTTGCCTAAGAGTCAGGGAAGTGGCGAGCGGAACAAGGGATGTGCTGCACAGCTTCCCTCGCAGGCAGATTCCCTCCTGGGGCGCTTACTTCTCTTGCTTAGTGCCCTGCTTTGTTTGGAGGCTGTTTGCGGACAGCAGCACACACAGCGGGAAGGTGCGCGCTGGCCAGCTCCAGTCTCGGCACATAGAAGCGCAAGCCAGGCACCTGCTCGCAGTTTGTCCCGGGCATGGGAAGCAGCATGCTGCGTGCCCAGAAGACATCCCGCACTGTCCTGCCTGCCACGGGGCTGCTTCTGAGCACGGAGGCACGCCTACAAGCCAGCTGAGATGGGCTTTGCCTAAGAGTCAGGGAAGTGGCGAGCGGAACAAGGGATGTGCTGCACAGGTTCCCTCGCAGGCAGATTCCCTCCTGGGGCGCTTACTTCTCTTGCCTTACTGCCCTGCTTTGTTTGGAGGCTGTTTGCGGACAGCAGACACACAGCGGGAAGGTGCGCGCTGGCCAGCTCCAAGTCTCGGCACATAGAAGCGCAAGCCAGGCACCTGCTCGCAGTTTGTCCCGGGCATGGGAAGCAGCATGCTGCGTGCCCAGAAGACATCCCGCACTGTCCTGCCTGCCACGGGGCTGCTTCTGAGCACGGAGGCACGCCTACAAGCCAGCTGAGATGGGCTTTGCCTAAGAGTCAGGGAAGTGGCGAGCGGAACAAGGGATGTGCTGCACAGCTTCCCTCGCAGGCAGATTCCCTCCTGGGGCGCTTACTTCTCCTGCCTTAGTGCCCTGCTTTGTTTGGAGGCTGTTTGCGGACAGCAGCACACACAGCGGGAAGGTGCGCGCTGGCCAGCTCCAAGTCTCGGCACATAGAAGCGCAAGCCAGGCACCTGCTCGCGGTTTGTTCCGGGCATGGGAAGCAGCATGCTGCGTGCCCAGAAGACATCTCGCACTGTCCTGCCTGCCACGGGGCTGCTTCTGAGCACGGAGGCACGCCTACAAGCCAGCTGAGATGGGCTTTGCCTAAGAGTCAGGGAAGTGGCGAGCGGAACAAGGGATGTGCTGCACAGGTTCCCTCGCAGGCAGATTCCCTCCTGGGCGCTTACTTCTCTTGCCTTAGTGCCCTGCTTTGTTTGGAGGCTGTTTGCGGACAGCAGCACCACACAGCGGGAAGGTGCGCGCTGGCCAGCTCCAAGTCTCGGCACATAGAAGCGCAAGCCAGGTACCTGCTCGCAGTTTGTCCCGGGCATGGGAAGCAGCATGCTGCGTGCCCAGAAGACATCCCGCACTGTCCTGCCTGCCACGGGGCTGCTTCTGAGCACGGAGGCACGCCTACAAGCCAGCTGAGATGGGCTTTGCCTAAGAGTCAGGGAAGTGGCGAGCGGAACAAGGGATGTGCTGCACAGCTTCCTCGCAGGCAGATTCCCTCCTGGGGCGCTTAATTCTCCTGTCTTAGTGCCCTGCTTTGTTTGGAGGCTGTTTGCGGACAGCAGCACACACAGTGGGAAGGTGCGCGCTGGCCAGCTCCAAGTCTCGACACATAGAAGCGCAAGCGAGGCACCTGCTCGCGGTTTGTCCCGGGCATGGGAAGCAGCATGCTGCGTGCCCAGAAGACATCCCGCACTGTCCTGCCTGCCACGGGGCTGCTTCTGAGCACGAGGCATGCCTACAAGCCAGCTGAGATGGGCTTTGCCTAAGAGTCAGGGAAGTGTTGAGCGGAACAAGGCATGTGCTGCACAGCTTCCCTCGCAGGCAGATTCCCTCCTGGGGCGCTTACTTCTCTTGCCTTAGTGCCCTGCTTTGTTTGGAGGCTGTTTGCGGACAGCAGCACACACAGCGGGAAGGTGCGCGCTGGCCAGCTCCAAGTCTCGGCACATAGAAGCGCAAGCCAGGCACCTGCTCGCGGTTTGTCCCGGGCATGGGAAGCAGCATGCTGCGTGCCAGAAGACATCCCGCACTGTGTTGCCTGCCACGGGGCTGCTTCTGAGCATGGAGGCACGCCTACAAGCCAGCTGAGATGGGCTTTGCCTAAGAGTCAGGGAAGTGGCGAGCGGAACAAGGGATGTGCTGCACAGGTTCCCTCGCAGGCAGATTCCCTCCTGGGGCGCTTACTTCTCTTGCCTTAGTGCCCTGCTTTGTTTGGAGGCTGTTTGCGGACAGCAGCACACACAGCGGGAAGGTGCGCGCTGGCCAGCTCCAAGTCTCGGCACATAGAAGCGCAAGCGAGGCACCTGCTCGCAGTTTGTCCCGGGAGTGGGAAGCAGCATGCTGCGTGCCCAGAAGACATCCCGCACTGTCCTGCCTGCCACGGGGCTGCTTCTGAGCACGGAGGCACGCCTACAAGCCAGCTGAGATGGGCTTTGCCTAAGAGTCAGGGAAGTGGCGAGCGGAACAAGGGATGTGCTGCACAGCTTCCCTCGCAGGCAGATTCCCTCCTGGGGTGCTTACTTCTCTTGCCTTAGTGCCCTGCTTTGTTTGGAGCTGTTTGCGGACAGCAGCACACACAGCGGGAAGGTGCGCGCTGGCCAGCTCCAAGTCTCGGCACATAGAATCGCAAGCCAGGCACCTGCTCGCGGTTTGTCCCGGGCATGGGAAGCAGCATGCTGCGTGCCCAGAAGACATCCCGCACTGTCCTGCCTGCCACGGGGCTGCTTCTGAGCACGGAGGCACGCCTACAAGCCAGCTGAGATGGGCTTTGCCTAAGAGTCAGGAGTGGCGAGCGGAACAAGGGATGTGCTGCACAGCTTCCCTCGCAGGCAGATTCCCTCCTGGGGCGCTTACTTCTCTTGCCTTAGTGCCCTGCTTTGTTTGGAGGCTGTTTGCGGACAGCAGCACACACAGCGGGAAGGTGCGCGCTGGCCAGCTCCAAGTCTCGGCACATAGAAGCGCAAGCCAGGCACCTGCTCGCAGTTTGTCCCGGGAGTGGGAAGCAGCATGCTGCGTGCCCAGAAGACATCCCGCACTGTCCTGCCTGCCACAGGGCTGCTTCTGAGCACGGAGGCACGCCTACAAGCCAGCTGAGATGGGCTTTGCCTAAGAGTCAGGGAAGTGTCGAGCGGAACAAGGGATGTGCTGCACAGCTTCCCTCGCAGGCAGATTCCCTCCTGGGGCTCTTAGTTCTCTTGCCTTAGTGCCCTGCTTTGTTTGGAGGCTGTTTGCGGACAGCAGCACACACAGCGGGAAGGTGCGCGCTGGCCAGCTCCAAGTCTCGGCACATAGAATCGCAAGCCAGGCACCTGCTCGCGGTTTGTCCCGGGCATGGGAAGCAGCATGCTGCGTGCCCAGAAGACATCCCGCACTGTCCTGCCTGCCACGGGGCTGCTTCTGAGCACGGAGGCATGCCTACAAGCCAGCTGAGATGGGCTTTGCCTAAGAGTCAGGGAAGTGGCGAGCGGAACAAGGGATGTGCTGCACAGCTTCCCTCGCAGGCAGATTCCCTCCTGGGGCGCTTACTTCTCTTGCCTTAGTGCCCTGCTTTGTTTGGAGGCTGTTTGCGGACAGCAGCACACACAGCGGGAAGGTGCGCGGCTGGCCAGCTCCAAGTCTCGGCACACAGAAGCGCAAGCAGGCACCTGCTCGCAGTTTGTCCCGGGCATGGGAAGCAGCATGCTGCGTGCCCAGAAGACATCCCGCACTGTCCTGCCTGCCATGGGGCTGCTTCTGAGCACGGAGGCACGCCTACAAGCCAGCTGAGATGGGCTTTGCCTAAGAGTCAGGGAAGTGGCGAGCGGAACAAGGGATGTGCTGCACAGGTTCCCTCGCAGGCAGATTCCCTCCTGGGGCGCTTACTTCTCCTGCCTTAGTGCCCTGCTTTGTTTGGAGGCTGTTTGCGGACAGCAGCACACACAGCGGGAAGGTGCGCGCTGGCCAGCTCCAAGTCTCGGCACATAGAAGCGCAAGCCAGGCACCTGCTCGCGGTTTGTCCCGGGCATGGGAAGCAGCATGCTGCGTGCCAGAAGACATCCCGCACTGTCCTGCCTGCCACGGGGCTGCTTCTGAGCACGGAGGCATGCCTACAAGCCAGCTGAGATGGGCTTTGCCTAAGAGTCAGGGAAGTGTTGAGCGGAACAAGGGATGTGCTGCACAGCTTCCCTCGCAGGCAGATTCCCTCCTGGGGCGCTTACTTCTCTTGCCTTAGTGCCCTGCTTTGTTTGGAGGCTGTTTGCGGACAGCAGCACACACAGCGGGAAGGTGCGCGCTGGCCAGCTCCAAGTCTCGGCACCATAGAAGCGCAAGCCAGGCACCTGCTCGCGGTTTGTCCGGGCATGGGAAGCAGCATGCTGCGTGCCCAGAAGACATCCCGCACTGTGTTGCCTGCCACGGGGCTGCTTCTGAGCATGGAGGCACGCCTACAAGCCAGCTGAGATGGGCTTTGCCTAAGAGTCAGGGAAGTGGCGAGCGGAACAAGGGATGTGCTGCACAGGTTCCCTCGCAGGCAGATTCCCTCCTGGGGCGCTTACTTCTCTTGCCTTAGTGCCCTGCTTTGTTTGGAGGCTGTTTGCGGACAGCAGCACACACAGCGGGGAAGGTGCGCGCTGGCCAGCTCAAGTCTCGGCACATAGAAGCGCAAGCCAGGCACCTGCTCGCAGTTTGTCCCGGGAGTGGGAAGCAGCATGCTGCGTGCCCAGAAGACATCCCGCACTGTCCTGCCTGCCACGGGGCTGCTTCTGAGCACGGAGGCACGCCTACAAGCCAGCTGAGATGGGCTTTGCCTAAGAGTCAGGAAGTGGCGAGCGGAACAAGGGGATGTGCTGCACAGCTTCCCTCGCAGGCAGATTCCCTCCTGGGGCGCTTACTTCTCCTGCCTTAGTGCCCTGCTTTGTTTGGAGGCTGTTTGCGGACAGCAGCACACACAGCGGGAAGGTGCGCGCTGGCCAGCTCCAAGTCTCGGCACATAGAAGCGCAAGCCAGGCACCTGCTCGTAGTTTGTCCCGGGCATGGGAAGCAGCATGCTGCGTGCCCAGAAGACATCCCGCACTGTCCTGCCTGCCACGGGGCTGCTTCTGAGCACGGAGGCACGCCTACAAGCCAGCTGAGATGGGCTTTGCCTAAGAGTCAGGGAAGTGGCGAGCGGAACAAGGGATGTGCTGCACAGGTTCCCTCGCAGGCAGATTCCCTCCTGGGGCGCTTACTTCTCTTGCCCTAGTGCCCTGCTTTGTTTGGAGGCTGTTTGCGGACAGCAGCACACACAGCGGGAAGGTGCGTGCTGGCCAGCTCCAAGTCTCGGCACATAGAAGCGCAAGCGAGGCACCTGCTCGCAGTTTGTCCCGGGAGTGGGAAGCAGACATGCTGCGTGCCCAGAAGACATCCCGCACTGTCCTGCCTGCCACGGGGCTGCTTCTGAGCACGGAGGCACGCCTACAAGCCAGCTGAGATGGCTTTGCCTAAGAGTCAGGGAAGTGGCGAGCGGAACAAGGGATGTGCTGCACAGCTTCCCTCGCAGGCAGATTCCCTCCTGGGGCGCTTACTTCTCCTGCCTTAGTGCCCTGCTTTGTTTGGAGGCTGTTTGCGGACAGCAGCACACACAGCGGGAAGGTGCGCGCTGGCCAGCTCCAAGTCTCGGCACATAGAAGCGCAAGACAGGCACCTGCTCGCAGTTTGTCCCGGGCATGGGAAGCAGCATGCTGCGTGCCCAGAAGACATCCCGCACTGTGTTGCCTGCCACGGGGCTGCTTCTGAGCACGGAGGCACGCCTACAAGCCAGCTGAGATGGCTTTGCCTAAGAGTCAGGGAAGTGGCGAGCGGAACAAGGGATGTGCTGCACAGGTTCCCTCGCAGGCAGATTCCCTCCTGGGGCGCTTACTTCTCTTGCCTTAGTGCCCTGCTTTGTTGGAGGCTGTTTGCGGACAGCAGCACACACAGCGGGAAGGTGCGCGCTGGCCAGCTCCAAGTCTCGCACATAGAATCGCAAGCCAGGCACCTGCTCGCGGTTTGTCCCGGGCATGGGAAGCAGCATGCTGCGTGCCAGAAGACATCCCGCACTGTCCTGCCTGCCACGGGGCTGCTTCTGAGCACGGAGGCACGCCTACAAGCCAGCTGAGATGGGCTTTGCCTAAGAGTCAGGGAAGTGGCGAGCGGAACAAGGGATGTGCTGCACAGCTTCCCTCGCAGGCAGATTCCCTCCTGGGGCGCTTACTTCTCCTGCCTTAGTGCCCTGCTTTGTTTGGAGGCTGTTTGCGGACAGCAGCACACACAGCGGGAAGGTGCGCGCTGGCCAGCTCCAAGTCTCGGCACATAGAAGCGCAAGCCAGGCACCTGCTCGCAGTTTGTCCCGGGCATGGGAAGCAGCATGCTGCGTGCCCAGAAGACATCCCGCACTGTCCTGCCTGCCACGGGCTGCTTCTGAGCACGGAGGCACGCCTACAAGCCAGCTGAGATGGGCTTTGCCTAAGAGTCAGGGAAGTGGCGAGCGGAACAAGGGAATGTGCTGCACAGCTTCCCTCGCAGGCAGATTCCTCCTGGGGCACTTACTTCTCTTGCCTTAGTGCCCTGCTTTGTTTGGAGGCTGTTTGCGGACAGCAGCACACACAGCAGGAAGGTGCGCGCTGGCCAGCTCCAAGTCTCGGCAGATAGAAGTGCAAGCGAGGCACCTGCTCGCAGTTTGTCCGGGCATGGGAAGCAGCATGCTGCGTGCCCAGAAGACATCCCGCACTGTCCTGCCTGCCACGGGGCTGCTTCTGAGCACGGAGGCATGCCTACAAGCCAGCTGAGATGGGCTTTGCCTAAGAGTCAGGGAAGTGTTGAGCGGAACAAGGGATGTGCTGCACAGCTTCCCTCGCAGGCAGATTCCCTCCTGGGGCGCTTACTTCTCTTGCCTTAGTGCCCTGCTTTGTTTGGAGGCTGTTTGCGGACAGCAGCACACACAGCGGAAGGTGCGCGCTGGCCAGCTCCAAGTCTCGGCACATAGAAGCGCAAGCCAGGCACCTGCTCGCGGTTTGTCCCGGGCATGGGAAGCAGCATGCTGCGTGCCCAGAAGACATCCGCACTGTCCTGCCTGCCACGGGGCTGCTTCTGAGCACGGAGGCACGCCTACAAGCCAGCTGAGATGGGCTTTGCCTAAGAGTCAGGGAAGTGGCGAGCGGAACAAGGGATGTGCTGCACAGGTTCCCTCGCAGGCAGATTCCCTCCTGGGGCGCTTACTTCTCTTGCCTTAGTGCCCTGCTTTGTTTGGAGGCTGTTTGCGGACAGCAGCACACACAGCGGGAAGGTGCGCGCTGGCCAGCTCCAAGTCTCGGCACATAGAATCGCAAGCCAGGCACCTGCTCGCGGTTTGTCCCGGGCATGGGAAGCAGCATGCTGCGTGCCCAGAAGACATCCCGCACTGTCCTGCCTGCCACGGGGCTGCTTCTGAGCACGGAGGCACGCCTACAAGCCAGCTGAGATGGGCTTTGCCTAAGAGTCAGGGAAGTGGCGAGCGGAACAAGGGATGTGCTGCACAGCTTCCCTCGCAGGCAGATTCCCTCCTGGGGCGCTTACTTCTCCTGCTTAGTGCCCTGCTTTGTTTGGAGGCTGTTTGCGGACAGCAGCACACACAGCGGGAAGGTGCGCGCTGGCCAGCTCCAAGTCTCGGCACATAGAAGCGCAAGCCAGGCACCTGCTCGCAGTTTGTCCCGGGCATGGGAAGCAGCATGCTGCGTGCCCAGAAGACATCCCGCACTGTCCTGCCTGCCACGGGGCTGCTTCTGAGCACGGAGGCACGCCTACAAGCCAGCTGAGATGGGCTTTGCCTAAGAGTCAGGGAAGTGGCGAGCGGAACAAGGGATGTGCTGCACAGCTTCCCTCGCAGGCAGATTCCCTCCTGGGGCACTTACTTCTCTTGCCTTAGTGCCCTGCTTTGTTTGGAGGCTGTTTGCGGACAGCAGCACACACAGCAGGAAGGTACGCGCTGGCCAGCTCCAAGTCTCGGCAGATAGAAGTGCAAGCCAGGCACCTGCTCGCAGTTTGTCCCGGGCATGGGAAGCAGCATGCTGCGTGCCCAGAAGACATCCCGCACTGTCCTGCCTGCCACGGGGCTGCTTCTGAGCACGGAGGCATGCCTACAAGCCAGCTGAGATGGGCTTTGCCTAAGAGTCAGGGAAGTGTTGAGCGGAACAAGGGATGTGCTGCACAGCTTCCCTCGCAGGCAGATTCCCTCCTGGGGCGCTTACTTCTCTTGCCTTAGTGCCCTGCTTTGTTTGGAGGCTGTTTGCGGACAGCAGCACACACAGCGGGAAGGTGCGCGCTGGCCAGCTCCAAGTCTCGGCACATAGAAGCGCAAGCCAGGCACCTGCTCGCGGTTTGTCCCGGGCATGGGAAGCAGCATGCTGCGTGCCCAGAAGACATCCCGCACTGTGTTGCCTGCCACGGGGCTGCTTCTGAGCACGGAGGCACGCCTACAAGCCAGCTGAGATGGGCTTTGCCTAAGAGTCAGGGAAGTGGCGAGCGGAACAAGGGATGTGCTGCACAGCTTCCCTCGCAGGCAGATTCCCTCCTGGGGCGCTTACTTCTCCTGCCTTAGTGCCCTGCTTTGTTTGGAGGCTCTTTACGGACAGCAGCACACACAGCGGGAAGGTGCGCGCTGGCCAGCTCCAAGTCTCGGCACATAGAAGCGCAAGCCAGGCACCTGCTCGCAGTTTGTCCCGGGAGTGGGAAGCAGCATGCTGCGTGCCCAGAAGACATCCCGCACTGTCCTGCCTGCCACAGGGCTGCTTCTGAGCACGGAGGCACGCCTACAAGCCAGCTGAGATGGGCTTTGCCTAAGAGTCAGGGAAGTGTTGAGCGGAACAAGGGATGTGCTGCACAGGTTCCCTCGCAGGCAGATTCCCTCCTGGGGCGCTTACTTCTCCTGCCTTAGTGCCCTGCTTTGTTTGGAGGCTGTTTGCGGACAGCAGCACACACAGCGGGAAGGTGCGCGCTGGCCAGCTCCAAGTCTCGGCACATAGAAGCGCAAGCCAGGCACCTGCTCGCAGTTTGTCCCGGGCATGGGAAGCAGCATGCTGCGTGCCCAGAAGACATCCCGCACTGTCCTGCCTGCCACGGGGCTGCTTCTGAGCACGGAGGCACGCCTACAAGCCAGCTGAGATGGGCTTTGCCTAAGAGTCAGGGAAGTGTTGAGCGGAACAAGGGATGTGCTGCACAGGTTCCCTCGCAGGCAGATACCCTCCTGGGGCGCTTACTTCTCTTGCCTTAGTGCCCTGCTTTGTTTGGAGGCTGTTTGCGGACAGCAGCACACACAGCGGGAAGGTGCGCGCTGGCCAGCTCCAAGTCTCGGCACATAGAAGCGCAAGCCAGGCACCTGCTCGCAGTTTGTCCCGGGCGTGGGAAGCAGCATGCTGCGTGCCCAGAAGACATCCCACACTGTCCTGCCTGCCACGGGGCTGCTTCTGAGCACGGAGGCACGCCTACAAGCCAGCTGAGATGGGCTTTGCCTAAGAGTCAGGGAAGTGGCGAGCGGAACAAGGGATGTGCTGCACAGGTTCCCTCGCAGGCAGATTCCCTCCTGGGGCGCTTACTTCTCTTGCCTTAGTGCCCTTCTTTGTTTGGAGGCTGTTTGCGGACAGCAGCACACACAGCGGGAAGGTGCGCGCTGGCCAGCTCCAAGTCTCGGCACATAGAAGCGCAAGCCAGGCACCTGCTCGCGGTTTGTCCCGGGCATGGGAAGCAGCATGCTGCGTGCCCAGAAGACATCCCGCACTGTCCTGCCTGCCATGGGGCTGCTTCTGAGCACGGAGGCACGCCTACAAGCCAGCTGAGATGGGCTTTGCCTAAGAGTCAGGGAAGTGGCGAGCGGAACAAGGGATGTGCTGCACAGCTTCCCTCGCAGGCAGATTCCCTCCTGGGGCGCTTACTTCTCCTGCCTTAGTGCCCTGCTTTGTTTGGAGGCTGTTTGCGGACAGCAGCACACACAGCGGGATAATGCGCGCTGGCCAGCTCCAAGTCTCGGCACATAGAAGCGCAAGCGAGGCACCTGCTCGCAGTTTGTCCCGGGAGTGGGAAGCAGCATGCTGCGTGCCCAGAAGACATCCCGCACTGTCCTGCCTGCCACGGGGCTGCTTCTGAGCACGGAGGCACGCCTACAAGCCAGCTGAGATGGGCTTTGCCTAAGAGTCAGGGAAGTGGCGAGCGGAACAAGGGATGTGCTGCACAGCTTCCCTCGCAGGCAGATTCCCTCCTGGGGCGCTTACTTCTCCTGCCTTAGTGCCCTGCTTTGTTTGGAGGCTCTTTACGGACAGCAGCACACACAGCGGGAAGGTGCGCGCTGGCCAGCTCCAAGTCTCGGCACATAGAAGCGCAAGCCAGGCACCTGCTCGCGGTTTGTCCCGGGCATGGGAAGCAGCATGCTGCGTGCCCAGAAGACATCCCGCACTGTCCTGCCTGCCACGGGGCTGCTTCTGAGCACGGAGGCACGCCTACAAGCCAGCTGAGATGGGCTTTGCCTAAGAGTCAGGGAAGTGGCGAGCGGAACAAGGGATGTGCTGCACAGCTTCCCTCGCAGGCAGATTCCCTCCTGGGGCGCTTACTTCTCTTGCCTTAGTGCCCTGCTTTGTTTGGAGGCTGTTTGCGGACAGCAGCACACACAGCGGGAAGGTGCGCGCTGGCCAGCTCCAAGTCTCGGCACATAGAAGCGCAAGCCAGGCACCTGCTCGCAGTTTGTCCCGGGCATGGGAAGCAGCATGCTGCGTGCCCAGAAGACATCCCGCACTGTCCTGCCTGCCACGGGGCTGCTTCTGAGCACGGAGGCACGCCTACAAGCCAGCTGAGATGGGCTTTGCCTAAGAGTCAGGGAAGTGGCGAGCGGAACAAGGGATGTGCTGCACAGGTTCCCTCGCAGGCAGATTCCCTCCTGGGGCGCTTACTTCTCTTGCCTTACTGCCCTGCTTTGTTTGGAGGCTGTTTGCGGACAGCAGACACACAGCGGGAAGGTGCGCGCTGGCCAGCTCCAAGTCTCGGCACATAGAAGCGCAAGCCAGGCACCTGCTCGCAGTTTGTCCCGGGCATGGGAAGCAGCATGCTGCGTGCCCAGAAGACATCCCGCACTGTCCTGCCTGCCACGGGGCTGCTTCTGAGCACGGAGGCACGCCTACAAGCCAGCTGAGATGGGCTTTGCCTAAGAGTCAGGGAAGTGGCGAGCGGAACAAGGGATGTGCTGCACAGCTTCCCTCGCAGGCAGATTCCCTCCTGGGGCGCTTACTTCTCCTGCCTTAGTGCCCTGCTTTGTTTGGAGGCTGTTTGCGGACAGCAGCACACACAGCGGGAAGGTGCGCGCTGGCCAGCTCCAAGTCTCGGCACATAGAAGCGCAAGCCAGGCACCTGCTCGCGGTTTGTTCCGGGCATGGGAAGCAGCATGCTGCGTGCCCAGAAGACATCTCGCACTGTCCTGCCTGCCACGGGGCTGCTTCTGAGCACGGAGGCACGCCTACAAGCCAGCTGAGATGGGCTTTGCCTAAGAGTCAGGGAAGTGGCGAGCGGAACAAGGGATGTGCTGCACAGGTTCCCTCGCAGGCAGATTCCCTCCTGGGGCGCTTACTTCTCTTGCCTTAGTGCCCTGCTTTGTTTGGAGGCTGTTTGCGGACAGCAGCACACACAGCGGGAAGGTGCGCGCTGGCCAGCTCCAAGTCTCGGCACATAGAAGCGCAAGCCAGGTACCTGCTCGCAGTTTGTCCCGGGCATGGGAAGCAGCATGCTGCGTGCCCAGAAGACATCCCGCACTGTCCTGCCTGCCACGGGGCTGCTTCTGAGCACGGAGGCACGCCTACAAGCCAGCTGAGATGGGCTTTGCCTAAGAGTCAGGGAAGTGGCGAGCGGAACAAGGGATGTGCTGCACAGCTTCCCTCGCAGGCAGATTCCCTCCTGGGGCGCTTAATTCTCCTGTCTTAGTGCCCTGCTTTGTTTGGAGGCTGTTTGCGGACAGCAGCACACACAGTGGGAAGGTGCGCGCTGGCCAGCTCCAAGTCTCGACACATAGAAGCGCAAGCGAGGCACCTGCTCGCGGTTTGTCCCGGGCATGGGAAGCAGCATGCTGCGTGCCCAGAAGACATCCCGCACTGTCCTGCCTGCCACGGGGCTGCTTCTGAGCACGGAGGCATGCCTACAAGCCAGCTGAGATGGGCTTTGCCTAAGAGTCAGGGAAGTGTTGAGCGGAACAAGGCATGTGCTGCACAGCTTCCCTCGCAGGCAGATTCCCTCCTGGGGCGCTTACTTCTCTTGCCTTAGTGCCCTGCTTTGTTTGGAGGCTGTTTGCGGACAGCAGCACACACAGCGGGAAGGTGCGCGCTGGCCAGCTCCAAGTCTCGGCACATAGAAGCGCAAGCCAGGCACCTGCTCGCGGTTTGTCCCGGGCATGGGAAGCAGCATGCTGCGTGCCCAGAAGACATCCCGCACTGTGTTGCCTGCCACGGGGCTGCTTCTGAGCATGGAGGCACGCCTACAAGCCAGCTGAGATGGGCTTTGCCTAAGAGTCAGGGAAGTGGCGAGCGGAACAAGGGATGTGCTGCACAGGTTCCCTCGCAGGCAGATTCCCTCCTGGGGCGCTTACTTCTCTTGCCTTAGTGCCCTGCTTTGTTTGGAGGCTGTTTGCGGACAGCAGCACACACAGCGGGAAGGTGCGCGCTGGCCAGCTCCAAGTCTCGGCACATAGAAGCGCAAGCGAGGCACCTGCTCGCAGTTTGTCCCGGGAGTGGGAAGCAGCATGCTGCGTGCCCAGAAGACATCCCGCACTGTCCTGCCTGCCACGGGGCTGCTTCTGAGCACGGAGGCACGCCTACAAGCCAGCTGAGATGGGCTTTGCCTAAGAGTCAGGGAAGTGGCGAGCGGAACAAGGGATGTGCTGCACAGCTTCCCTCGCAGGCAGATTCCCTCCTGGGGCGCTTACTTCTCCTGCCTTAGTGCCCTGCTTTGTTTGGAGGCTGTTTGCGGACAGCAGCACACACAGCGGGAAGGTGCGCGCTGGCCAGCTCCAAGTCTCGGCACATAGAAGCGCAAGCCAGGCACCTGCTCGCAGTTTGTCCCGGGCATGGGAAGCAGCATGCTGCGTGCCCAGAAGACATCCCGCACTGTCCTGCCTGCCACGGGGCTGCTTCTGAGCACGGAGGCACGCCTACAAGCCAGCTGAGATGGGCTTTGCCTAAGAGTCAGGGAAGTGGCGAGCGGAACAAGGGATGTGCTGCACAGGTTCCCTCGCAGGCAGATTCCCTCCTGGGGCGCTTACTTCTCTTGCCTTAGTGCCCTGCTTTGTTTGGAGGCTGTTTGCGGACAGCAGCACACACAGCGGGAAGGTGCGCGCTGGCCAGCTCCAAGTCTCGGCACATAGAAGCGCAAGCCAGGCACCTGCTCGCGGTTTGTCCCGGGCATGGGAAGCAGCATGCTGCGTGCCCAGAAGACATCCCGCACTGTCCTGCCTGCCACGGGGCTGCTTCTGAGCACGGAGGCATGCCTACAAGCCAGCTGAGATGGGCTTTGCCTAAGAGTCAGGGAAGTGGCGAGCGGAACAAGGGATGTGCTGCACAGGTTCCCTCGCAGGCAGATTCCCTCCTGGGGCGCTTACTTCTCTTGCCTTAGTGCCCTGCTTTGTTTGGAGGCTGTTTGCGGACAGCAGCACACACAGCGGGAAGGTGCGCGCTGGCCAGCTCCAAGTCTCGGCACATAGAAGCGCAAGCCAGGCACCTGCTCACAGTTTGTCCCGGGCATGGGAAGCAGCATGCTGCGTGCCCAGAAGACATCCCGCACTGTCCTGCCTGCCACGGGGCTGCTTCTGAGCACGGAGGCATGCCTACAAGCCAGCTGAGATGGGCTTTGCCTAAGAGTCAGGGAAGTGTTGAGCGGAACAAGGGATGTGCTGCACAGCTTCCCTCGCAGGCAGATTCCCTCCTGGGGCGCTTACTTCTCCTGCCTTAGTGCCCTGCTTTGTTTGGAGGCTGTTTGCGGACAGCAGCACACACAGCGGGAAGGTGCGCGCTGGCCAGCTCCAAGTCTCGGCACATAGAAGCGCAAGCCAGGCACCTGCTCGCGGTTTGTCCCGGGCATGGGAAGCAGCATGCTGCGTGCCCAGAAGACATCCCGCACTGTCCTGCCTGCCACGGGGCTGCTTCTGAGCACGGAGGCACGCCTACAAGCCAGCTGAGATGGGCTTTGCCTAAGAGTCAGGGAAGTGGCGAGCGGAACAAGGGATGTGCTGCACAGCTTCCCTCGCAGGCAGATTCCCTCCTGGGGCTCTTAGTTCTCTTGCCTTAGTGCCCTGCTTTGTTTGGAGGCTCTTTGCGGACAGCAGCACACACAGCGGGAAGGTGCGCGCTGGCCAGCTCCAAGTCTCGGCACATAGAAGCGCAAGCCAGGCACCTGCTCGCAGTTTGTCCCGGGCATGGGAAGCAGCATGCTGCGTGCCCAGAAGACATCCCGCACTGTCCTGCCTGCCACGGGGCTGCTTCTGAGCACGGAGGCACGCCTACAAGCCAGCTGAGATGGGCTTTGCCTAAGAGTCAGGGAAGTGGCGAGCGGAACAAGGGATGTGCTGCACAGGTTCCCTCGCAGGCAGATTCCCTCCTGGGGCGCTTACTTCTCTTGCCTTAGTGCCCTGCTTTGTTTGGAGGCTGTTTGCGGACAGCAGCACACACAGCGGGAAGGTGCGCGCTGGCCAGCTCCAAGTCTCGGCACATAGAATCGCAAGCCAGGCACCTGCTCGCGGTTTGTTCCGGGCATGGGAAGCAGCATGCTGCGTGCCCAGAAGACATCTCGCACTGTCCTGCCTGCCACGGGGCTGCTTCTGAGCACGGAGGCACGCCTACAAGCCAGCTGAGATGGGCTTTGCCTAAGAGTCAGGGAAGTGGCGAGCGGAACAAGGGATGTGCTGCACAGGTTCCCTCGCAGGCAGATTCCCTCCTGGGGCGCTTACTTCTCTTGCCTTAGTGCCCTGCTTTGTTTGGAGGCTGTTTGCGGACAGCAGCACACACAGCGGGAAGGTGCGCGCTGGCCAGCTCCAAGTCTCGGCACATAGAAGCGCAAGCCAGGCACCTGCTCGCAGTTTGTCCCGGGCATGGGAAGCAGCATGCTGCGTGCCCAGAAGACATCCCGCACTGTCCTGCCTGCCACGGGGCTGCTTCTGAGCACGGAGGCACGCCTACAAGCCAGCTGAGATGGGCTTTGCCTAAGAGTCAGGGAAGTGGCGAGCGGAACAAGGGATGTGCTGCACAGCTTCCCTCGCAGGCAGATTCCCTCCTGGGGCGCTTAATTCTCCTGCCTTAGTGCCCTGCTTTGTTTGGAGGCTGTTTGCGGACAGCAGCACACACAGTGGGAAGGTGCGCGCTGGCCAGCTCCAAGTCTCGACACATAGAAGCGCAAGCCAGGCACCTGCTCGCGGTTTGTCCCGGGCATGGGAAGCAGCATGCTGCGTGCCCAGAAGACATCCCGCACTGTCCTGCCTGCCACGGGGCTGCTTCTGAGCACGGAGGCATGCCTACAAGCCAGCTGAGATGGGCTTTGCCTAAGAGTCAGGGAAGTGGCGAGCGGAACAAGGCATGTGCTGCACAGCTTCCCTCGCAGGCAGATTCCCTCCTGGGGCGCTTACTTCTCTTGCCTTAGTGCCCTGCTTTGTTTGGAGGCTGTTTGCGGACAGCAGCACACACAGCGGGAAGGTGCGCGCTGGCCAGCTCCAAGTCTCGGCACATAGAAGCGCAAGCCAGGCACCTGCTCGCGGTTTGTCCCGGGCATGGGAAGCAGCATGCTGCGTGCCCAGAAGACATCCCGCACTGTGTTGCCTGCCACGGGGCTGCTTCTGAGCATGGAGGCACGCCTACAAGCCAGCTGAGATGGGCTTTGCCTAAGAGTCAGGGAAGTGGCGGGCGGAACAAGGGATGTGCTGCACAGGTTCCCTCGCAGGCAGATTCCCTCCTGGGGCGCTTACTTCTCTTGCCTTAGTGCCCTGCTTTGTTTGGAGGCTGTTTGCGGACAGCAGCACACACAGCGGGAAGGTGCGCGCTGGCCAGCTCCAAGTCTCGGCACATAGAAGCGCAAGCGAGGCACCTGCTCGCAGTTTGTCCCGGGAGTGGGAAGCAGCATGCTGCGTGCCCAGAAGACATCCCGCACTGTCCTGCCTGCCACGGGGCTGCTTCTGAGCACGGAGGCACGCCTACAAGCCAGCTGAGATGGGCTTTGCCTAAGAGTCAGGGAAGTGGCGAGCGGAACAAGGGATGTGCTGCACAGGTTCCCTCGCAGGCAGATTCCCTCCTGGGGCGCTTACTTCTCTTGCCTTAGTGCCCTGCTTTGTTTGGAGGCTGTTTGCGGACAGCAGCACACACAGCGGGAAGGTGCGCGCTGGCCAGCTCCAAGTCTCGGCACATAGAAGCGCAAGCCAGGCACCTGCTCGCGGTTTGTCCCGGGCATGGGAAGCAGCATGCTGCGTGCCCAGAAGACATCCCGCACTGTCCTGCCTGCCACGGGGCTGCTTCTGAGCACGGAGGCATGCCTACAAGCCAGCTGAGATGGGCTTTGCCTAAGAGTCAGGGAAGTGGCGAGCGGAACAAGGGATGTGCTGCACAGGTTCCCTCGCAGGCAGATTCCCTCCTGGGGCGCTTACTTCTCTTGCCTTAGTGCCCTGCTTTGTTTGGAGGCTGTTTGCGGACAGCAGCACACACAGCGGGAAGGTGCGCGCTGGCCAGCTCCAAGTCTCGGCACATAGAAGCGCAAGCCAGGCACCTGCTCACAGTTTGTCCCGGGCATGGGAAGCAGCATGCTGCGTGCCCAGAAGACATCCCGCACTGTCCTGCCTGCCACGGGGCTGCTTCTGAGCACGGAGGCATGCCTACAAGCCAGCTGAGATGGGCTTTGCCTAAGAGTCAGGGAAGTGTTGAGCGGAACAAGGCATGTGCTGCACAGCTTCCCTCGCAGGCAGATTCCCTCCTGGGGCGCTTACTTCTCCTGCCTTAGTGCCCTGCTTTGTTTGGAGGCTGTTTGCGGACAGCAGCACACACAGCGGGAAGGTGCGCGCTGGCCAGCTCCAAGTCTCGGCACATAGAAGCGCAAGCCAGGCACCTGCTCGCGGTTTGTCCCGGGCATGGGAAGCAGCATGCTGCGTGCCCAGAAGACATCCCGCACTGTCCTGCCTGCCACGGGGCTGCTTCTGAGCACGGAGGCACGCCTACAAGCCAGCTGAGATGGGCTTTGCCTAAGAGTCAGGGAAGTGGCGAGCGGAACAAGGGATGTGCTGCACAGCTTCCCTCGCAGGCAGATTCCCTCCTGGGGCTCTTAGTTCTCTTGCCTTAGTGCCCTGCTTTGTTTGGAGGCTCTTTGCGGACAGCAGCACACACAGCGGGAAGGTGCGCGCTGGCCAGCTCCAAGTCTCGGCACATAGAAGCGCAAGCGAGGCACCTGCTCGCAGTTTGTCCCGGGCATGGGAAGCAGCATGCTGCGTGCCCAGAAGACATCCCGCACTGTCCTGCCTGCCACGGGGCTGCTTCTGAGCACGGAGGCACGCCTACAAGCCAGCTGAGATGGGCTTTGCCTAAGAGTCAGGGAAGTGGCGAGCGGAACAAGGGATGTGCTGCACAGGTTCCCTCGCAGGCAGATTCCCTCCTGGGGCGCTTACTTCTCTTGCCTTAGTGCCCTGCTTTGTTTGGAGGCTGTTTGCGGACAGCAGCACACACAGCGGGAAGGTGCGCGCTGGCCAGCTCCAAGTCTCGGCACATAGAATCGCAAGCCAGGCACCTGCTCGCGGTTTGTTCCGGGCATGGGAAGCAGCATGCTGCGTGCCCAGAAGACATCCCGCACTGTCCTGCCTGCCACGGGGCTGCTTCTGAGCACGGAGGCACGCCTACAAGCCAGCTGAGATGGGCTTTGCCTAAGAGTCAGGGAAGTGGCGAGCGGAACAAGGGATGTGCTGCACAGCTTCCCTCGCAGGCAGATTCCCTCCTGGGGTGCTTACTTCTCTTGCCTTAGTGCCCTGCTTTGTTTGGAGGCTGTTTGCGGACAGCAGCACACACAGCGGGAAGGTGCGCGCTGGCCAGCTCCAAGTCTCGGCACATAGAATCGCAAGCCAGGCACCTGCTCGCGGTTTGTCCCGGGCATGGGAAGCAGCATGCTGCGTGCCCAGAAGACATCCCGCACTGTCCTGCCTGCCACGGGGCTGCTTCTGAGCACGGAGGCACGCCTACAAGCCAGCTGAGATGGGCTTTGCCTAAGAGTCAGGGAGTGGCGAGCGGAACAAGGGATGTGCTGCACAGCTTCCCTCGCAGGCAGATTCCCTCCTGGGGCGCTTACTTCTCTTGCCTTAGTGCCCTGCTTTGTTTGGAGGCTGTTTGCGGACAGCAGCACACACAGCGGGAAGGTGCGCGCTGGCCAGCTCCAAGTCTCGGCACATAGAAGCGCAAGCGAGGCACCTGCTCGCAGTTTGTCCCGGGAGTGGGAAGCAGCATGCTGCGTGCCCAGAAGACATCCCGCACTGTCCTGCCTGCCACAGGGCTGCTTCTGAGCACGGAGGCACGCCTACAAGCCAGCTGAGATGGGCTTTGCCTAAGAGTCAGGGAAGTGGCGAGCGGAACAAGGGATGTGCTGCACAGCTTCCCTCGCAGGCAGATTCCCTCCTGGGGCTCTTAGTTCTCTTGCCTTAGTGCCCTGCTTTGTTTGGAGGCTGTTTGCGGACAGCAGCACACACAGCGGGAAGGTGCGCGCTGGCCAGCTCCAAGTCTCGGCACATAGAATCGCAAGCCAGGCACCTGCTCGCGGTTTGTCCCGGGCATGGGAAGCAGCATGCTGCGTGCCCAGAAGACATCCCGCACTGTCCTGCCTGCCACGGGGCTGCTTCTGAGCACGGAGGCACGCCTACAAGCCAGCTGAGATGGGCTTTGCCTAAGAGTCAGGGAAGTGGCGAGCGGAACAAGGGATGTGCTGCACAGGTTCCCTCGCAGGCAGATTCCCTCCTGGGGCGCTTACTTCTCTTGCCTTAGTGCCCTGCTTTGTTTGGAGGCTGTTTGCGGACAGCAGCACACACAGCGGGAAGGTGCGCGCTGGCCAGCTCCAAGTCTCGGCACACAGAAGCGCAAGCCAGGCACCTGCTCGCAGTTTGTCCCGGGCATGGGAAGCAGCATGCTGCGTGCCCAGAAGACATCCCGCACTGTCCTGCCTGCCATGGGGCTGCTTCTGAGCACGGAGGCACGCCTACAAGCCAGCTGAGATGGGCTTTGCCTAAGAGTCAGGGAAGTGGCGAGCGGAACAAGGGATGTGCTGCACAGGTTCCCTCGCAGGCAGATTCCCTCCTGGGGCGCTTACTTCTCCTGCCTTAGTGCCCTGCTTTGTTTGGAGGCTGTTTGCGGACAGCAGCACACACAGCGGGAAGGTGCGCGCTGGCCAGCTCCAAGTCTCGGCACATAGAAGCGCAAGCCAGGCACCTGCTCGCGGTTTGTCCCGGGCATGGGAAGCAGCATGCTGCGTGCCCAGAAGACATCTCGCACTGTCCTGCCTGCCACGGGGCTGCTTCTGAGCACGGAGGCACGCCTACAAGCCAGCTGAGATGGGCTTTGCCTAAGAGTCAGGGAAGTGGCGAGCGGAACAAGGGATGTGCTGCACAGGTTCCCTCGCAGGCAGATTCCCTCCTGGGGCGCTTACTTCTCCTGCCTTAGTGCCCTGCTTTGTTTGGAGGCTGTTTGCGGACAGCAGCACACACAGCGGGAAGGTGCGCGCTGGCCAGCTCCAAGTCTCGGCACATAGAAGCGCAAGCCAGGCACCTGCTCGCAGTTTCTCCCGGGCATGGGAAGCAGCATGCTGCGTGCCCAGAAGACATCCCGCACTGTCCTGCCTGCCACGGGGCTGCTTCTGAGCACGGAGGCACGCCTACAAGCCAGCTGAGATGGGCTTTGCCTAAGAGTCAGGGAAGTGGCGAGCGGAACAAGGGATGTGCTGCACAGGTTCCCTCGCAGGCAGATTCCCTCCTGGGGCGCTTAATTCTCCTGCCTTAGTGCCCTGCTTTGTTTGGAGGCTGTTTGCGGACAGCAGCACACACAGCGGGAAGGTGCGCGCTGGCCAGCTCCAAGTCTCGACACATAGAAGCGCAAGCCAGGCACCTGCTCGCGGTTTGTCCCGGGCATGGGAAGCAGCATGCTGCGTGCCCAGAAGACATCCCGCACTGTCCTGCCTGCCACGGGGCTGCTTCTGAGCACGGAGGCATGCCTACAAGCCAGCTGAGATGGGCTTTGCCTAAGAGTCAGGGAAGTGTTGAGCGGAACAAGGGATGTGCTGCACAGCTTCCCTCGCAGGCAGATTCCCTCCTGGGGCGCTTAGTTCTCTTGCCTTAGTGCCCTGCTTTGTTTGGAGGCTGTTTGCGGACAGCAGCACACACAGCGGGAAGGTGCGCGCTGGCCAGCTCCAAGTCTCGGCACATAGAAGCGCAAGCCAGGCACCTGCTCGCGGTTTGTCCCGGGCATGGGAAGCAGCATGCTGCGTGCCCAGAAGACATCCCGCACTGTGTTGCCTGCCACGGGGCTGCTTCTGAGCATGGAGGCACGCCTACAAGCCAGCTGAGATGGGCTTTGCCTAAGAGTCAGGGAAGTGGCGAGCGGAACAAGGGATGTGCTGCACAGGTTCCCTCGCAGGCAGATTCCCTCCTGGGGCGCTTACTTCTCTTGCCTTAGTGCCCTGCTTTGTTTGGAGGCTGTTTGCGGACAGCAGCACACACAGCGGGAAGGTGCGCGCTGGCCAGCTCCAAGTCTCGGCACATAGAAGCGCAAGCGAGGCACCTGCTCGCAGTTTGTCCCGGGAGTGGGAAGCAGCATGCTGCGTGCCCAGAAGACATCCCGCACTGTCCTGCCTGCCACGGGGCTGCTTCTGAGCACGGAGGCACGCCTACAAGCCAGCTGAGATGGGCTTTGCCTAAGAGTCAGGGAAGTGGCGAGCGGAACAAGGGATGTGCTGCACAGCTTCCCTCGCAGGCAGATTCCCTCCTGGGGCGCTTACTTCTCCTGCCTTAGTGCCCTGCTTTGTTTGGAGGCTGTTTGCGGACAGCAGCACACACAGCGGGAAGGTGCGCGCTGGCCAGCTCCAAGTCTCGGCACATAGAAGCGCAAGCCAGGCACCTGCTCGCAGTTTGTCCCGGGCATGGGAAGCAGCATGCTGCGTGCCCAGAAGACATCCCGCACTGTCCTGCCTGCCACGGGGCTGCTTCTGAGCACGGAGGCACGCCTACAAGCCAGCTGAGATGGGCTTTGCCTAAGAGTCAGGGAAGTGGCGAGCGGAACAAGGGATGTGCTGCACAGCTTCCCTCGCAGGCAGATTCCCTCCTGGGGCGCTTACTTCTCTTGCCCTAGTGCCCTGCTTTGTTTGGAGGCTGTTTGCGGACAGCAGCACACACAGCGGGAAGGTGCGTGCTGGCCAGCTCCAAGTCTCGGCACATAGAAGCGCAAGCCAGGCACCTGCTCGCGGTTTGTCCCGGGCATGGGAAGCAGCATGCTGCGTGCCCAGAAGACATCCCGCACTGTCCTGCCTGCCACGGGGCTGCTTCTGAGCACGGAGGCACGCCTACAAGCCAGCTGAGATGGGCTTTGCCTAAGAGTCAGGGAAGTGGCGAGCGGAACAAGGGATGTGCTGCACAGCTTCCCTCGCAGGCAGATTCCCTCCTGGGGCGCTTACTTCTCTTGCCCTAGTGCCCTGCTTTGTTTGGAGGCTGTTTGCGGACAGCAGCACACACAGCGGGAAGGTGCGCGCTGGCCAGCTCCAAGTCTCGGCACATAGAATCGCAAGCCAGGCACCTGCTCGCGGTTTGTCCCGGGCATGGGAAGCAGCATGCTGCGTGCCCAGAAGACATCCCGCACTGTCCTGCCTGCCACGGGGCTGCTTCTGAGCACGGAGGCATGCCTACAAGCCAGCTGAGATGGGCTTTGCCTAAGAGTCAGGGAAGTGGCGAGCGGAACAAGGCATGTGCTGCACAGCTTCCCTCGCAGGCAGATTCCCTCCTGGGGCGCTTACTTCTCTTGCCTTAGTGCCCTGCTTTGTTTGGAGGCTGTTTGCGGACAGCAGCACACACAGCGGGAAGGTGCGCGCTGGCCAGCTCCAAGTCTCGGCACACAGAAGCGCAAGCCAGGCACCTGCTCGCGGTTTGTCCCGGGCATGGGAAGCAGCATGCTGCGTGCCCAGAAGACATCCCGCACTGTCCTGCCTGCCATGGGGCTGCTTCTGAGCACGGAGGCACGCCTACAAGCCAGCTGAGATGGGCTTTGCCTAAGAGTCAGGGAAGTGGCGAGCGGAACAAGGGATGTGCTGCACAGCTTCCCTCGCAGGCAGATTCCCTCCTGGGGCGCTTACTTCTCCTGCCTTAGTGCCCTGCTTTGTTTGGAGGCTGTTTGCGGACAGCAGCACACACAGTGGGAAGGTGCGCGCTGGCCAGCTCCAAGTCTCGACACATAGAAGCGCAAGCCAGGCACCTGCTCGCGGTTTGTCCCGGGCATGGGAAGCAGCATGCTGCGTGCCCAGAAGACATCCCGCACTGTCCTGCCTGCCACGGGGCTTCTTCTGAGCACGGAGGCATGCCTACAAGCCAGCTGAGATGGGCTTTGCCTAAGAGTCAGGGAAGTGGCGAGCGGAACAAGGGATGTGCTGCACAGCTTCCCTCGCAGGCAGATTCCCTGCTGGGGCGCTTACTTCTCTTGCCTTAGTGCCCTGCTTTGTTTGGAGGCTGTTTGTGGACAGCAGCACACACAGCGGGAAGGTGCGCGCTGGCCAGCTCCAAGTCTCGGCACATAGAAGCGCAAGCGAGGCACCTGCTCGCAGTTTGTCCCGGGCATGGGAAGCAGCATGCTGCGTGCCCAGAAGACATCCCGCACTGTCCTGCCTGCCACGGGGCTGCTTCTGAGCACGGAGGCATGCCTACAAGCCAGCTGAGATGGGCTTTGCCTAAGAGTCAGGGAAGTGGCGAGCGGAACAAGGGATGTGCTGCACAGCTTCCCTCGCAGGCAGATTCCCTCCTGGGGCACTTACTTCTCCTGCCTTAGTGCCCTGCTTTGTTTGGAGGCTGTTTGCGGACAGCAGCACACACAGCGGGAAGGTGCGCGCTGGCCAGCTCCAAGTCTCGGCACATAGAAGCGCAAGCCAGGCACCTGCTCGCGGTTTGTCCCGGGCATGGGAAGCAGCATGCTGCGTGCCCAGAAGACATCCCGCACTGTCCTGCCTGCCACGGGGCTGCTTCTGAGCACGGAGGCACGCCTACAAGCCAGCTGAGATGGGCTTTGCCTAAGAGTCAGGGAAGTGGCGAGCGGAACAAGGGATGTGCTGCACAGCTTCCCTCGCAGGCAGATTCCCTCCTGGGGCGCTTACTTCTCCTGCCTTAGTGCCCTGCTTTGTTTGGAGGCTGTTTGCGGACAGCAGCACACACAGCGGGAAGGTGCGCGCTGGCCAGCTCCAAGTCTCGGCACATAGAAGCGCAAGCCAGGCACCTGCTCGCGGTTTGTCCCGGGCATGGGAACCAGCATGCTGCGTGCCCAGAAGACATCCCGCACTGTCCTGCCTGCCACGGGGCTGCTTCTGAGCACGGAGGCACGCCTACAAGCCAGCTGAGATGGGCTTTGCCTAAGAGTCAGGGAAGTGGCGAGCGGAACAAGGGATGTGCTGCACAGGTTCCCTCGCAGGCAGATTCCCTCCTGGGGCGCTTACTTCTCTTGCCTTAGTGCCCTGCTTTGTTTGGAGGCTGTTTGCGGACAGCAGCACACACAGCGGGAAGGTGCGCGCTGGCCAGCTCCAAGTCTCGGCACATAGAATCGCAAGCCAGGCACCTGCTCGCGGTTTGTCCCGGGCATGGGAAGCAGCATGCTGCGTGCCCAGAAGACATCCCGCACTGTCCTGCCTGCCACGGGGCTGCTTCTGAGCACGGAGGCATGCCTACAAGCCAGCTGAGATGGGCTTTGCCTAAGAGTCAGGGAAGTGGCGAGCGGAACAAGGGATGTGCTGCACAGCTTCCCTCGCAGGCAGATTCCCTCCTGGGGCTCTTAGTTCTCTTGCCTTAGTGCCCTGCTTTGTTTGGAGGCTGTTTGCGGACAGCAGCACACACAGCGGGAAGGTGCGCGCTGGCCAGCTCCAAGTCTCGGCACATAGAAGCGCAAGCCAGGCACCTGCTCGCGGTTTGTTCCGGGCATGGGAAGCAGCATGCTGCGTGCCCAGAAGACATCCCGCACTGTGTTGCCTGCCACGGGGCTGCTTCTGAGCACGGAGGCACGCCTACAAGCCAGCTGAGATGGGCTTTGCCTAAGAGTCAGGGAAGTGGCGAGCGGAACAAGGCATGTGCTGCACAGCTTCCCTCGCAGGCAGATTCCCTCCTGGGGCGCTTACTTCTCCTGCCTTAATGCCCTGCTTTGTTTGGAGGCTGTTTGCGGACAGCAGCACACACAGCGGGAAGGTGCGCGCTGGCCAGCTCCAAGTCTCGGCACATAGAAGCGCAAGCCAGGCACCTGCTCGCAGTTTGTCCCGGGAGTGGGAAGCAGCATGCTGCGTGCCCAGAAGACATCCCGCACTGTCCTGCCTGCCACGGGGCTGCTTCTGAGCACGGAGGCACGCCTACAAGCCAGCTGAGATGGGCTTTGCCTAAGAGTCAGGGAAGTGGCGAGCGGAACAAGGGATGTGCTGCACAGCTTCCCTCGCAGGCAGATTCCCTCCTGGGGCGCTTACTTCTCCTGCCTTAGTGCCCTGCTTTGTTTGGAGGCTGTTTGCGGAGAGCAGCACACACAGCGGGAAGGTGCGCGCTGGCCAGCTCCAAGTCTCGGCACATAGAATCGCAAGCCAGGCACCTGCTCGCAGTTTGTCCCGGGCATGGGAAGCAGCATGCTGCGTGCCCAGAAGACATCCCGCACTGTCCTGCCTGCCACGGGGCTGCTTCTGAGCACGGAGGCACGCCTACAAGCCAGCTGAGATGGGCTTTGCCTAAGAGTCAGGGAGTGGCGAGCGGAACAAGGGATGTGCTGCACAGCTTCCCTCGCAGGCAGATTCCCTCCTGGGGCTCTTAGTTCTCTTGCCTTAGTGCCCTGCTTTGTTTGGAGGCTCTTTGCGGACAGCAGCACACACAGCGGGAAGGTGCGCGCTGGCCAGCTCCAAGTCTCGGCACATAGAATCGCAAGCCAGGCACCTGCTCGCGGTTTGTCCCGGGCATGGGAAGCAGCATGCTGCGTGCCCAGAAGACATCCCGCACTGTCCTGCCTGCCACGGGGCTGCTTCTGAGCACGGAGGCATGCCTACAAGCCAGCTGAGATGGGCTTTGCCTAAGAGTCAGGGAAGTGGCGAGCGGAACAAGGCATGTGCTGCACAGCTTCCCTCGCAGGCAGATTCCCTCCTGGGGCGCTTACTTCTCTTGCCTTAGTGCCCTGCTTTGTTTGGAGGCTGTTTGCGGACAGCAGCACACACAGCGGGAAGGTGCGCGCTGGCCAGCTCCAAGTCTCGGCACACAGAAGCGCAAGCCAGGCACCTGCTCGCGGTTTGTCCCGGGCATGGGAAGCAGCATGCTGCGTGCCCAGAAGACATCCCGCACTGTCCTGCCTGCCATGGGGCTGCTTCTGAGCACGGAGGCACGCCTACAAGCCAGCTGAGATGGGCTTTGCCTAAGAGTCAGGGAAGTGGCGAGCGGAACAAGGGATGTGCTGCACAGCTTCCCTCGCAGGCAGATTCCCTCCTGGGGCGCTTACTTCTCCTGCCTTAGTGCCCTGCTTTGTTTGGAGGCTGTTTGCGGACAGCAGCACACACAGTGGGAAGGTGCGCGCTGGCCAGCTCCAAGTCTCGACACATAGAAGCGCAAGCCAGGCACCTGCTCGCGGTTTGTCCCGGGCATGGGAAGCAGCATGCTGCGTGCCCAGAAGACATCCCGCACTGTCCTGCCTGCCACGGGGCTTCTTCTGAGCACGGAGGCATGCCTACAAGCCAGCTGAGATGGGCTTTGCCTAAGAGTCAGGGAAGTGGCGAGCGGAACAAGGGATGTGCTGCACAGCTTCCCTCGCAGGCAGATTCCCTGCTGGGGCGCTTACTTCTCTTGCCTTAGTGCCCTGCTTTGTTTGGAGGCTGTTTGTGGACAGCAGCACACACAGCGGGAAGGTGCGCGCTGGCCAGCTCCAAGTCTCGGCACATAGAAGCGCAAGCGAGGCACCTGCTCGCAGTTTGTCCCGGGCATGGGAAGCAGCATGCTGCGTGCCCAGAAGACATCCCGCACTGTCCTGCCTGCCACGGGGCTGCTTCTGAGCACGGAGGCATGCCTACAAGCCAGCTGAGATGGGCTTTGCCTAAGAGTCAGGGAAGTGGCGAGCGGAACAAGGGATGTGCTGCACAGCTTCCCTCGCAGGCAGATTCCCTCCTGGGGCGCTTACTTCTCCTGCCTTAGTGCCCTGCTTTGTTTGGAGGCTGTTTGCGGACAGCAGCACACACAGCGGGAAGGTGCGCGCTGGCCAGCTCCAAGTCTCGGCACATAGAAGCGCAAGCCAGGCACCTGCTCGCGGTTTGTCCCGGGCATGGGAAGCAGCATGCTGCGTGCCCAGAAGACATCCCGCACTGTCCTGCCTGCCACGGGGCTGCTTCTGAGCACGGAGGCACGCCTACAAGCCAGCTGAGATGGGCTTTGCCTAAGAGTCAGGGAAGTGGCGAGCGGAACAAGGGATGTGCTGCACAGCTTCCCTCGCAGGCAGATTCCCTCCTGGGGCGCTTACTTCTCCTGCCTTAGTGCCCTGCTTTGTTTGGAGGCTGTTTGCGGACAGCAGCACACACAGCGGGAAGGTGCGCGCTGGCCAGCTCCAAGTCTCGGCACATAGAAGCGCAAGCCAGGCACCTGCTCGCGGTTTGTCCCGGGCATGGGAAGCAGCATGCTGCGTGCCCAGAAGACATCCCGCACTGTCCTGCCTGCCACGGGGCTGCTTCTGAGCACGGAGGCACGCCTACAAGCCAGCTGAGATGGGCTTTGCCTAAGAGTCAGGGAAGTGGCGAGCGGAACAAGGGATGTGCTGCACAGGTTCCCTCGCAGGCAGATTCCCTCCTGGGGCGCTTACTTCTCTTGCCTTAGTGCCCTGCTTTGTTTGGAGGCTGTTTGCGGACAGCAGCACACACAGCGGGAAGGTGCGCGCTGGCCAGCTCCAAGTCTCGGCACATAGAATCGCAAGCCAGGCACCTGCTCGCGGTTTGTCCCGGGCATGGGAAGCAGCATGCTGCGTGCCCAGAAGACATCCCGCACTGTCCTGCCTGCCACGGGGCTGCTTCTGAGCACGGAGGCATGCCTACAAGCCAGCTGAGATGGGCTTTGCCTAAGAGTCAGGGAAGTGGCGAGCGGAACAAGGGATGTGCTGCACAGCTTCCCTCGCAGGCAGATTCCCTCCTGGGGCTCTTACTTCTCTTGCCTTAGTGCCCTGCTTTGTTTGGAGGCTGTTTGCGGACAGCAGCACACACAGCGGGAAGGTGCGCGCTGGCCAGCTCCAAGTCTCGGCACATAGAAGCGCAAGCCAGGCACCTGCTCGCGGTTTGTTCCGGGCATGGGAAGCAGCATGCTGCGTGCCCAGAAGACATCCCGCACTGTGTTGCCTGCCACGGGGCTGCTTCTGAGCACGGAGGCACGCCTACAAGCCAGCTGAGATGGGCTTTGCCTAAGAGTCAGGGAAGTGGCGAGCGGAACAAGGGATGTGCTGCACAGCTTCCCTCGCAGGCAGATTCCCTCCTGGGGCGCTTACTTCTCCTGCCTTAATGCCCTGCTTTGTTTGGAGGCTGTTTGCGGACAGCAGCACACACAGCGGGAAGGTGCGCGCTGGCCAGCTCCAAGTCTCGGCACATAGAAGCGCAAGCCAGGCACCTGCTCGCAGTTTGTCCCGGGAGTGGGAAGCAGCATGCTGCGTGCCCAGAAGACATCCCGCACTGTCCTGCCTGCCACGGGGCTGCTTCTGAGCACGGAGGCACGCCTACAAGCCAGCTGAGATGGGCTTTGCCTAAGAGTCAGGGAAGTGGCGAGCGGAACAAGGGATGTGCTGCACAGCTTCCCTCGCAGGCAGATTCCCTCCTGGGGCGCTTACTTCTCCTGCCTTAGTGCCCTGCTTTGTTTGGAGGCTGTTTGCGGACAGCAGCACACACAGCGGGAAGGTGCGCGCTGGCCAGCTCCAAGTCTCGGCACATAGAAGCGCAAGCCAGGCACCTGCTCGCAGTTTGTCCCGGGCATGGGAAGCAGCATGCTGCGTGCCCAGAAGACATCCCGCACTGTCCTGCCTGCCACGGGGCTGCTTCTGAGCACGGAGGCACGCCTACAAGCCAGCTGAGATGGGCTTTGCCTAAGAGTCAGGGAAGTGGCGAGCGGAACAAGGCATGTGCTGCACAGGTTCCCTCGCAGGCAGATTCCCTCCTGGGGCGCTTAATTCTCCTGCCTTAGTGCCCTGCTTTGTTTGGAGGCTGTTTGCGGACAGCAGCACACACAGCGGGAAGGTGCGCGCTGGCCAGCTCCAAGTCTCGGCACATAGAATCGCAAGCCAGGCACCTGCTCGCGGTTTGTCCCGGGCATGGGAAGCAGCATGCTGCGTGCCCAGAAGACATCCCGCACTGTCCTGCCTGCCACGGGGCTGCTTCTGAGCACGGAGGCACGCCTACAAGCCAGCTGAGATGGGCTTTGCCTAAGAGTCAGGGAAGTGGCGAGCGGAACAAGGGATGTGCTGCACAGCTTCCCTCGCAGGCAGATTCCCTCCTGGGGCGCTTACTTCTCTTGCCTTAGTGCCCTGCTTTGTTTGGAGGCTGTTTGCGGACAGCAGCACACACAGCGGGAAGGTGCGCGCTGGCCAGCTCCAAGTCTCGGCACACAGAAGCGCAAGCCAGGCACCTGCTCGCAGTTTGTCCCGGGCATGGGAAGCAGCATGCTGCGTGCCCAGAAGACATCCCGCACTGTCCTGCCTGCCATGGGGCTGCTTCTGAGCACGGAGGCACGCCTACAAGCCAGCTGAGATGGGCTTTGCCTAAGAGTCAGGGAAGTGGCGAGCGGAACAAGGGATGTGCTGCACAGGTTCCCTCGCAGGCAGATTCCCTCCTGGGGCGCTTACTTCTCCTGCCTTACTGCCCTGCTTTGTTTGGAGGCTGTTTGCGGACAGCAGCACACACAGCGGGAAGGTGCGCGCTGGCCAGCTCCAAGTCTCGGCACATAGAAGCGCAAGCGAGGCACCTGCTCGCAGTTTGTCCCGGGCGTGGGAAGCAGCATGCTGCGTGCCCAGAAGACATCCCGCACTGTCCTGCCTGCCACGGGACTGCTTCTGAGCACGGAGGCACGCCTACAAGCCAGCTGAGATGGGCTTTGCCTAAGAGTCAGGGAAGTGGCGAGCGGAACAAGGGATGTGCTGCACAGGTTCCCTCGCGGGCAGATTCCCTCCTGGGGCACTTACTTCTCTTGCCTTAGTGCCCTGCTTTGTTTGGAGGCTGTTTGCGGACAGCAGCACACACAGCGGGAAGGTGCGCGCTGGCCAGCTCCAAGTCTCGGCACATAGAAGCGCAAGCGAGGCACCTGCTCGCGGTTTGTCCCGGGCATGGGAAGCAGCATGCTGCGTGCCCAGAAGACATCCCACACTGTCCTGCCTGCCACGGGGCTGCTTCTGAGCACGGAGGCACGCCTACAAGCCAGCTGAGATGGGCTTTGCCTAAGAGTCAGGGAAGTGGCGAGCGGAACAAGGGATGTGCTGCACAGGTTCCCTCGCAGGCAGATTCCCTCCTGGGGCTCTTACTTCTCTTGCCTTAGTGCCCTGCTTTGTTTGGAGGCTGTTTGCGGACAGCAGCACACACAGCGGGAAGGTGCGCGCTGGCCAGCTCCAAGTCTCGGCACATAGAAGCGCAAGCCAGGCACCTGCTCGCAGTTTGTCCCGGGCATGGGAAGCAGCATGCTGCGTGCCCAGAAGACATCCCGCACTGTCCTGCCTGCCACGGGGCTGCTTCTGAGCACGGAGGCATGCCTACAAGCCAGCTGAGATGGGCTTTGCCTAAGAGTCAGGGAAGTGGCGAGCGGAACAAGGGATGTGCTGCACAGGTTCCCTCGCAGGCAGATTCCCTCCTGGGGCTCTTACTTCTCTTGCCTTAGTGCCCTGCTTTGTTTGGAGGCTGTTTGCGGACAGCAGCACACACAGCGGGAAGGTGCGCGCTGGCCAGCTCCAAGTCTCGGCACATAGAATCGCAAGCCAGGCACCTGCTCGCGGTTTGTCCCGGGCATGGGAAGCAGCATGCTGCGTGCCCAGAAGACATCCCGCACTGTCCTGCCTGCCACGGGGCTGCTTCTGAGCACGGAGGCATGCCTACAAGCCAGCTGAGATGGGCTTTGCCTAAGAGTCAGGGAAGTGGCGAGCGGAACAAGGGATGTGCTGCACAGCTTCCCTCGCAGGCAGATTCCCTCCTGGGGCTCTTAGTTCTCTTGCCTTAGTGCCCTGCTTTGTTTGGAGGCTGTTTGCGGACAGCAGCACACACAGCGGGAAGGTGCGCGCTGGCCAGCTCCAAGTCTCGGCACATAGAAGCGCAAGCCAGGCAGCTGCTCGCGGTTTGTTCCGGGCATGGGAAGCAGCATGCTGCGTGCCCAGAAGACATCCCGCACTGTGTTGCCTGCCACGGGGCTGCTTCTGAGCACGGAGGCACGCCTACAAGCCAGCTGAGATGGGCTTTGCCTAAGAGTCAGGGAAGTGGCGAGCGGAACAAGGGATGTGCTGCACAGCTTCCCTTGCAGGCAGATTCCCTCCTGGGGCGCTTACTTCTCCTGCCTTAATGCCCTGCTTTGTTTGGAGGCTGTTTGCGGACAGCAGCACACACAGCGGGAAGGTGCGCGCTGGCCAGCTCCAAGTCTCGGCACATAGAAGCGCAAGCCAGGCACCTGCTCGGAGTTTGTCCCGGGCATGGGAAGCAGCATGCTGCGTGCCCAGAAGACATCCCGCACTGTCCTGCCTGCCACGGGGCTGCTTCTGAGCACGGAGGCACGCCTACAAGCCAGCTGAGATGGGCTTTGCCTAAGAGTCAGGGAAGTGGCGAGCGGAACAAGGGATGTGCTGCACAGCTTCCCTCGCAGGCAGATTCCCTCCTGGGGCGCTTACTTCTCCTGCCTTAGTGCCCTGCTTTGTTTGGAGGCTGTTTGCGGACAGCAGCACACACAGCGGGAAGGTGCGCGCTGGCCAGCTCCAAGTCTCGGCACATAGAAGCGCAAGCCAGGCACCTGCTCGCAGTTTGTCCCGGGCATGGGAAGCAGCATGCTGCGTGCCCAGAAGACATCCAGCACTGTCCTGCCTGCCACGGGGCTGCTTCTGAGCACGGAGGCACGCCTACAAGCCAGCTGAGATGGGCTTTGCCTAAGAGTCAGGGAAGTGGCGAGCGGAACAAGGCATGTGCTGCACAGGTTCCCTCGCAGGCAGATTCCCTCCTGGGGCGCTTAATTCTCCTGCCTTAGTGCCCTGCTTTGTTTGGAGGCTGTTTGCGGACAGCAGCACACACAGCGGGAAGGTGCGCGCTGGCCAGCTCCAAGTCTCGGCACATAGAATCGCAAGCCAGGCACCTGCTCGCGGTTTGTCCCGGGCATGGGAAGCAGCATGCTGCGTGCCCAGAAGACATCCCGCACTGTCCTGCCTGCCACGGGGCTGCTTCTGAGCACGGAGGCACGCCTACAAGCCAGCTGAGATGGGCTTTGCCTAAGAGTCAGGGAAGTGGCGAGCGGAACAAGGGATGTGCTGCACAGCTTCCCTCGCAGGCAGATTCCCTCCTGGGGCGCTTACTTCTCTTGCCTTAGTGCCCTGCTTTATTTGGAGGCTGTTTGCGGACAGCAGCACACACAGCGGGAAGGTGCGCGCTGGCCAGCTCCAAGTCTCGGCACACAGAAGCGCAAGCCAGGCACCTGCTCGCAGTTTGTCCCGGGCATGGGAAGCAGCATGCTGCGTGCCCAGAAGACATCCCGCACTGTCCTGCCTGCCATGGGGCTGCTTCTGAGCACGGAGGCACGCCTACAAGCCAGCTGAGATGGGCTTTGCCTAAGAGTCAGGGAAGTGGCGAGCGGAACAAGGGATGTGCTGCACAGGTTCCCTCGCAGGCAGATTCCCTCCTGGGGCGCTTACTTCTCCTGCCTTACTGCCCTGCTTTGTTTGGAGGCTGTTTGCGGACAGCAGCACACACAGCGGGAAGGTGCGCGCTGGCCAGCTCCAAGTCTCGGCACATAGAAGCGCAAGCGAGGCACCTGCTCGCAGTTTGTCCCGGGCGTGGGAAGCAGCATGCTGCGTGCCCAGAAGACATCCCGCACTGTCCTGCCTGCCACGGGACTGCTTCTGAGCACGGAGGCACGCCTACAAGCCAGCTGAGATGGGCTTTGCCTAAGAGTCAGGGAAGTGGCGAGCGGAACAAGGGATGTGCTGCACAGGTTCCCTCGCGGGCAGATTCCCTCCTGGGGCACTTACTTCTCTTGCCTTAGTGCCCTGCTTTGTTTGGAGGCTGTTTGCGGACAGCAGCACACACAGCGGGAAGGTGCGCGCTGGCCAGCTCCAAGTCTCGGCACATAGAAGCGCAAGCGAGGCACCTGCTCGCGGTTTGTCCCGGGCATGGGAAGCAGCATGCTGCGTGCCCAGAAGACATCCCGCACTGTCCTGCCTGCCACGGGGCTGCTTCTGAGCACGGAGGCACGCCTACAAGCCAGCTGAGATGGGCTTTGCCTAAGAGTCAGGGAAGTGGCGAGCGGAACAAGGGATGTGCTGCACAGCTTCCCTCGCAGGCAGATTCCCTCCTGGGGCGCTTACTTCTCTTGCCTTAGTGCCCTGCTTTGTTTGGAGGCTGTTTGCGGACAGCAGCACACACAGCGGGAAGGTGCGCGCTGGCCAGCTCCAAGTCTCGGCACATAGAAGCGCAAGCCAGGCACCTGCTCGCAGTTTGTCCCGGGCGTGGGAAGCAGCATGCTGCGTGCCCAGAAGACATCCCACACTGTCCTGCCTGCCACGGGGCTGCTTCTGAGCACGGAGGCACGCCTACAAGCCAGCTGAGATGGGCTTTGCCTAAGAGTCAGGGAAGTGGCGAGCGGAACAAGGGATGTGCTGCACAGGTTCCCTCGCAGGCAGATTCCCTCCTGGGGCTCTTAGTTCTCTTGCCTTAGTGCCCTGCTTTGTTTGGAGGCTGTTTGCGGACAGCAGCACACACAGCGGGAAGGTGCGCGCTGGCCAGCTCCAAGTCTCGGCACATAGAAGCGCAAGCCAGGCACCTGCTCGCGGTTTGTCCCGGGCATGGGAAGCAGCATGCTGCGTGCCCAGAAGACATCCCGCACTGTCCTGCCTGCCACGGGGCTGCTTCTGAGCACGGAGGCATGCCTACAAGCCAGCTGAGATGGGCTTTGCCTAAGAGTCAGGGAAGTGGCGAGCGGAACAAGGGATGTGCTGCACAGGTTCCCTCGCAGGCAGATTCCCTCCTGGGGCGCTTACTTCTCTTGCCTTAGTGCCCTGCTTTGTTTGGAGGCTGTTTGCGGACAGCAGCACACACAGCGGGAAGGTGCGCGCTGGCCAGCTCCAAGTCTCGGCACATAGAAGCGCAAGCCAGGCACCTGCTCGCAGTTTGTCCCGGGCATGGGAAGCAGCATGCTGCGTGCCCAGAAGACATCCCGCACTGTCCTGCCTGCCACGGGGCTGCTTCTGAGCACGGAGGCATGCCTACAAGCCAGCTGAGATGGGCTTTGCCTAAGAGTCAGGGAAGTGGCGAGCGGAACAAGGGATGTGCTGCACAGGTTCCCTCGCAGGCAGATTCCCTCCTGGGGCTCTTACTTCTCTTGCCTTAGTGCCCTGCTTTGTTTGGAGGCTGTTTGCGGACAGCAGCACACACAGCGGGAAGGTGCGCGCTGGCCAGCTCCAAGTCTCGGCACATAGAAGCGCAAGCCAGGCACCTGCTCGCAGTTTGTCCCGGGCATGGGAAGCAGCATGCTGCGTGCCCAGAAGACATCCCGCACTGTCCTGCCTGCCACGGGGCTGCTTCTGAGCACGGAGGCACGCCTACAAGCCAGCTGAGATGGGCTTTGCCTAAGAGTCAGGGAAGTGGCGAGCGGAACAAGGGATGTGCTGCACAGGTTCCCACGCAGGCAGATTCCCTCCTGGGGCGCTTACTTCTCTTGCCTTACTGCCCTGCTTTGTTTGGAGGCTGTTTGCGGACAGCAGCACACACAGCGGGAAGGTGCGCGCTGGCCAGCTCCAAGTCTCGGCACATAGAAGCGCAAGCGAGGCACCTGCTCGCAGTTTGTCCCGGGCGTGGGAAGCAGCATGCTGCGTGCCCAGAAGACATCCCGCACTGTCCTGCCTGCCACGGGACTGCTTCTGAGCACGGAGGCACGCCTACAAGCCAGCTGAGATGGGCTTTGCCTAAGAGTCAGGGAAGTGGCGAGCGGAACAAGGGATGTGCTGCACAGCTTCCCTCGCAGGCAGATTCCCTCCTGGGGCGCTTACTTCTCTTGCCTTAGTGCCCTGCTTTGTTTGGAGGCTCTTTGCGGACAGCAGCACACACAGCGGGAAGGTGCGCGCTGGCCAGCTCCAAGTCTCGGCACATAGAAGCGCAAGCGAGGCACCTGCTCGCAGTTTGTCCCGGGCATGGGAAGCAGCATGCTGCGTGCCCAGAAGACATCCCGCACTGTCCTGCCTGCCACAGGGCTGCTTCTGAGCACGGAGGCACGCCTACAAGCCAGCTGAGATGGGCTTTGCCTAAGAGTCAGGGAAGTGGCGAGCGGAACAAGGGATGTGCTGCACAGCTTCCCTCGCAGGCAGATTCCCTCCTGGGGCTCTTAGTTCTCTTGCCTTAGTGCCCTGCTTTGTTTGGAGGCTGTTTGCGGACAGCAGCACACACAGCGGGAAGGAGCGCGCTGGCCAGCTCCAAGTCTCGGCACATAGAATCGCAAGCCAGGCACCTGCTCGCGGTTTGTCCCGGGCATGGGAAGCAGCATGCTGCGTGCCCAGAAGACATCCCGCACTGTCCTGCCTGCCACGGGGCTGCTTCTGAGCACGGAGGCACGCCTACAAGCCAGCTGAGATGGGCTTTGCCTAAGAGTCAGGGAAGTGGCGAGCGGAACAAGGCATGTGCTGCACAGCTTCCCTCGCAGGCAGATTCCCTCCTGGGGCGCTTACTTCTCTTGCCTTAGTGCCCTGCTTTGTTTGGAGGCTGTTTGCGGACAGCAGCACACACAGCGGGAAGGTGCGCGCTGGCCAGCTCCAAGTCTCGGCACACAGAAGCGCAAGCCAGGCACCTGCTCGCAGTTTGTCCCGGGCATGGGAAGCAGCATGCTGCGTGCCCAGAAGACATCCCGCACTGTCCTGCCTGCCATGGGGCTGCTTCTGAGCACGGAGGCACGCCTACAAGCCAGCTGAGATGGGCTTTGCCTAAGAGTCAGGGAAGTGGCGAGCGGAACAAGGGATGTGCTGCACAGGTTCCCTCGCAGGCAGATTCCCTGCTGGGGCGCTTACTTCTCCTGCCTTAGTGCCCTGCTTTGTTTGGAGGCTGTTTGCGGACAGCAGCACACACAGCGGGAAGGTGCGCGCTGGCCAGCTCCAAGTCTCGGCACATAGAAGCGCAAGCCAGGCACCTGCTCGCGGTTTGTCCCGGGCATGGGAAGCAGCATGCTGCGTGCCCAGAAGACATCTCGCACTGTCCTGCCTGCCACGGGGCTGCTTCTGAGCACGGAGGCACGCCTACAAGCCAGCTGAGATGGGCTTTGCCTAAGAGTCAGGGAAGTGGCGAGCGGAACAAGGGATGTGCTGCACAGGTTCCCTCGCAGGCAGATTCCCTCCTGGGGCGCTTACTTCTCTTGCCTTAGTGCCCTGCTTTGTTTGGAGGCTGTTTGCGGACAGCAGCACACACAGCGGGAAGGTGCGCGCTGGCCAGCTCCAAGTCTCGGCACATAGAAGCGCAAGCCAGGCACCTGCTCGCAGTTTGTCCCGGGCATGGGAAGCAGCATGCTGCGTGCCCAGAAGACATCCCGCACTGTCCTGCCTGCCACGGGGCTGCTTCTGAGCACGGAGGCACGCCTACAAGCCAGCTGAGATGGGCTTTGCCTAAGAGTCAGGGAAGTGGCGAGCGGAACAAGGGATGTGCTGCACAGGTTCCCTCGCAGGCAGATTCCCTCCTGGGGCGCTTAATTCTCCTGCCTTAGTGCCCTGCTTTGTTTGGAGGCTGTTTGCGGACAGCAGCACACACAGTGGGAAGGTGCGCGCTGGCCAGCTCCAAGTCTCGACACATAGAAGCGCAAGCGAGGCACCTGCTCGCGGTTTGTCCCGGGCATGGGAAGCAGCATGCTGCGTGCCCAGAAGACATCCCGCACTGTCCTGCCTGCCACGGGGCTGCTTCTGAGCACGGAGGCATGCCTACAAGCCAGCTGAGATGGGCTTTGCCTAAGAGTCAGGGAAGTGTTGAGCGGAACAAGGGATGTGCTGCACAGCTTCCCTCGCAGGCAGATTCCCTCCTGGGGCGCTTACTTCTCTTGCCTTAGTGCCCTGCTTTGTTTGGAGGCTGTTTGCGGACAGCAGCACACACAGCGGGAAGGTGCGCGCTGGCCAGCTCCAAGTCTCGGCACATAGAAGCGCAAGCCAGGCACCTGCTCGCGGTTTGTCCCGGGCATGGGAAGCAGCATGCTGCGTGCCCAGAAGACATCCCGCACTGTCCTGCCTGCCATGGGGCTGCTTCTGAGCATGGAGGCACGCCTACAAGCCAGCTGAGATGGGCTTTGCCTAAGAGTCAGGGAAGTGGCGAGCGGAACAAGGGATGTGCTGCACAGCTTCCCTCGCAGGCAGATTCCCTCCTGGGGCGCTTACTTCTCCTGCCTTAGTGCCCTGCTTTGTTTGGAGGCTGTTTGCGGACAGCAGCACACACAGCGGGAAGGTGCGCGCTGGCCAGCTCCAAGTCTCGGCACATAGAAGCGCAAGCCAGGCACCTGCTCGCAGTTTGTCCCGGGCATGGGAAGCAGCATGCTGCGTGCCCAGAAGACATCCCGCACTGTCCTGCCTGCCACGGGGCTGCTTCTGAGCACGGAGGCACGCCTACAAGCCAGCTGAGATGGGCTTTGCCTAAGAGTCAGGGAAGTGGCGAGCGGAACAAGGGATGTGCTGCACAGGTTCCCTCGCAGGCAGATTCCCTCCTGGGGCGCTTACTTCTCTTGCCTTAGTGCCCTGCTTTGTTTGGAGGCTCTTTGCGGACAGCAGCACACACAGCGGGAAGGTGCGCGCTGGCCAGCTCCAAGTCTCGGCACATAGAAGCGCAAGCGAGGCACCTGCTCGCAGTTTGTCCCGGGAGTGGGAAGCAGCATGCTGCGTGCCCAGAAGACATCCCGCACTGTCCTGCCTGCCACGGGGCTGCTTCTGAGCACGGAGGCACGCCTACAAGCCAGCTGAGATGGGCTTTGCCTAAGAGTCAGGGAAGTGGCGAGCGGAACAAGGGATGTGCTGCACAGCTTCCCTCGCAGGCAGATTCCCTCCTGGGGCGCTTACTTCTCCTGCCTTAGTGCCCTGCTTTGTTTGGAGGCTGTTTGCGGACAGCAGCACACACAGCGGGAAGGTGCGCGCTGGCCAGCTCCAAGTCTCGGCACATAGAAGCGCAAGCCAGGCACCTGCTCGCAGTTTGTCCCGGGCATGGGAAGCAGCATGCTGCGTGCCCAGAAGACATCCCGCACTGTCCTGCCTGCCACGGGGCTGCTTCTGAGCACGGAGGCACGCCTACAAGCCAGCTGAGATGGGCTTTGCCTAAGAGTCAGGGAAGTGGCGAGCGGAACAAGGGATGTGCTGCACAGGTTCCCTCGCAGGCAGATTCCCTCCTGGGGCGCTTACTTCTCTTGCCTTAGTGCCCTGCTTTGTTTGGAGGCTCTTTGCGGACAGCAGCACACACAGCGGGAAGGTGCGCGCTGGCCAGCTCCAAGTCTCGGCACATAGAAGCGCAAGCCAGGCACCTGCTCGCGGTTTGTTCCGGGCATGGGAAGCAGCATGCTGCGTGCCCAGAAGACATCCCGCACTGTCCTGCCTGCCACGGGGCTGCTTCTGAGCACGGAGGCATGCCTACAAGCCAGCTGAGATGGGCTTTGCCTAAGAGTCAGGGAAGTGTTGAGCGGAACAAGGGATGTGCTGCACAGCTTCCCTCGCAGGCAGATTCCCTCCTGGGGCGCTTACTTCTCTTGCCTTAGTGCCCTGCTTTGTTTGGAGGCTCTTTGCGGACAGCAGCACACACAGCGGGAAGGTGCGCGCTGGCCAGCTCCAAGTCTCGGCACATAGAAGCGCAAGCCAGGCACCTGCTCGCGGTTTGTCCCGGGCATGGGAAGCAGCATGCTGCGTGCCCAGAAGACATCCCGCACTGTCCTGCCTGCCACGGGGCTGCTTCTGAGCACGGAGGCACGCCTACAAGCCAGCTGAGATGGGCTTTGCCTAAGAGTCAGGGAAGTGGCGAGCGGAACAAGGGATGTGCTGCACAGCTTCCCTCGCAGGCAGATTCCCTCCTGGGGCTCTTAGTTCTCTTGCCTTAGTGCCCTGCTTTGTTTGGAGGCTCTTTGCGGACAGCAGCACACACAGCGGGAAGGTGCGCGCTGGCCAGCTCCAAGTCTCGGCACATAGAAGCGCAAGCGAGGCACCTGCTCGCAGTTTGTCCCGGGCATGGGAAGCAGCATGCTGCGTGCCCAGAAGACATCCCGCACTGTCCTGCCTGCCACGGGGCTGCTTCTGAGCACGGAGGCACGCCTACAAGCCAGCTGAGATGGGCTTTGCCTAAGAGTCAGGGAAGTGGCGAGCGGAACAAGGGATGTGCTGCACAGGTTCCCTCGCAGGCAGATTCCCTCCTGGGGCGCTTACTTCTCTTGCCTTAGTGCCCTGCTTTGTTTGGAGGCTGTTTGCGGACAGCAGCACACACAGCGGGAAGGTGCGCGCTGGCCAGCTCCAAGTCTCGGCACATAGAATCGCAAGCCAGGCACCTGCTCGCGGTTTGTTCCGGGCATGGGAAGCAGCATGCTGCGTGCCCAGAAGACATCCCGCACTGTCCTGCCTGCCACGGGGCTGCTTCTGAGCACGGAGGCACGCCTACAAGCCAGCTGAGATGGGCTTTGCCTAAGAGTCAGGGAAGTGGCGAGCGGAACAAGGGATGTGCTGCACAGCTTCCCTCGCAGGCAGATTCCCTCCTGGGGTGCTTACTTCTCTTGCCTTAGTGCCCTGCTTTGTTTGGAGGCTGTTTGCGGACAGCAGCACACACAGCGGGAAGGTGCGCGCTGGCCAGCTCCAAGTCTCGGCACATAGAATCGCAAGCCAGGCACCTGCTCGCGGTTTGTCCCGGGCATGGGAAGCAGCATGCTGCGTGCCCAGAAGACATCCCGCACTGTCCTGCCTGCCACGGGGCTGCTTCTGAGCACGGAGGCACGCCTACAAGCCAGCTGAGATGGGCTTTGCCTAAGAGTCAGGGAGTGGCGAGCGGAACAAGGGATGTGCTGCACAGCTTCCCTCGCAGGCAGATTCCCTCCTGGGGCGCTTACTTCTCTTGCCTTAGTGCCCTGCTTTGTTTGGAGGCTGTTTGCGGACAGCAGCACACACAGCGGGAAGGTGCGCGCTGGCCAGCTCCAAGTCTCGGCACATAGAAGCGCAAGCGAGGCACCTGCTCGCAGTTTGTCCCGGGCGTGGGAAGCAGCATGCTGCGTGCCCAGAAGACATCCCGCACTGTGTTGCCTGCCACGGGGCTGCTTCTGAGCACGGAGGCACGCCTACAAGCCAGCTGAGATGGGCTTTGCCTAAGAGTCAGGGAAGTGGCGAGCGGAACAAGGGATGTGCTGCACAGCTTCCCTCGCAGGCAGATTCCCTCCTGGGGCTCTTAGTTCTCTTGCCTTAGTGCCCTGCTTTGTTTGGAGGCTGTTTGCGGACAGCAGCACACACAGCGGGAAGGTGCGCGCTGGCCAGCTCCAAGTCTCGGCACATAGAATCGCAAGCCAGGCACCTGCTCGCGGTTTGTCCCGGGCATGGGAAGCAGCATGCTGCGTGCCCAGAAGACATCCCGCACTGTCCTGCCTGCCACGGGGCTGCTTCTGAGCACGGAGGCACGCCTACAAGCCAGCTGAGATGGGCTTTGCCTAAGAGTCAGGGAAGTGGCGAGCGGAACAAGGCATGTGCTGCACAGCTTCCCTCGCAGGCAGATTCCCTCCTGGGGCGCTTACTTCTCTTGCCTTAGTGCCCTGCTTTGTTTGGAGGCTGTTTGTGGACAGCAGCACACACAGCGGGAAGGTGCGCGCTGGCCAGCTCCAAGTCTCGGCACACAGAAGCGCAAGCCAGGCACCTGCTCGCAGTTTGTCCCGGGCATGGGAAGCAGCATGCTGCGTGCCCAGAAGACATCCCGCACTGTCCTGCCTGCCACGGCGCTGCTTCTGAGCACGGAGGCACGCCTACAAGCCAGCTGAGATGGGCTTTGCCTAAGAGTCAGGGAAGTGGCGAGCGGAACAAGGGATGTGCTGCACAGCCTCGCAGGCAGATTCCCTCCTGGGGCGCTTACTTCTCCTGCCTTAGTGCCCTGCTTTGTTTGGAGGCTGTTTGCGGACAGCAGCACACACAGCGGGAAGGTGCGCGCTGGCCAGCTCCAAGTCTCGGCACATAGAAGCGCAAGCCAGCACCTGCTCGCAGTTTGTCCCGGGCATGGGAAGCAGCATGCTGCGTGCCCAGAAGACATCCCGCACTGTCCTGCCTGCCACGGGGCTGCTTCTGAGCACGGAGGCACGCCTACAAGCCAGCTGAGATGGGCTTTGCCTAAGAGTCAGGGAAGTGGCGAGCGGAACAAGGGATGTGCTGCACAGCTTCCCTCGCAGGCAGATTCCCTCCTGGGGCGCTTACTTCTCCTGCCTTAATGCCCTGCTTTGTTTGGAGGCTGTTGCGGACAGCAGCACACACAGCGGAGGTGCGCGCTGGCCAGCTCCAAGTCTCGGCACATAGAAGCGCAAGCCAGGCACCTGCTCGCAGTTTGTCCCGGGAGTGGGAAGCAGCATGCTGCGTGCCCAGAAGACATCCCGCACTGTCCTGCCTGCCACAGGGCTGCTTCTGAGCACGGAGGCACGCCTACAAGCCAGCTGAGATGGGCTTTGCCTAAGAGTCAGGGAAGTGGCGAGCGGAACAAGGGATGTGCTGCACAGCTTCCCTCGCAGGCAGATTCCCTCCTGGGGCGCTTACTTCTCCTGCCTTAGTGCCCTGCTTTGTTTGGAGGCTGTTTGCGGACAGCAGCACACACAGCGGAAGGTGCGCGCTGCCAGCTCCAAGTCTCGGCACATAGAAGCGCAAGCCAGGCACCTGCTCGCAGTTTGTCCCGGGCGTGGGAAGCAGCATGCTGCGTGCCCAGAAGACATCCCGCACTGTCCTGCCTGCCACGGGACTGCTTCTGAGCACGGAGGCACGCCTACAAGCCAGCTGAGATGGGCTTTGCCTAAGAGTCAGGAAGTGGCGAGCGGAACAAGGGATGTGCTGCACAGGTTCCCTCGCAGGCAGATTCCCTCCTGGGGCTCTTAGTTCTCTTGCCTTAGTGCCCTGCTTTGTTTGAGGCTGTTTGCGGACAGCAGCACACAGAGCGGAAGGTGCGCGCTGGCCAGCTCCAAGTCTCGGCACATAGAAGCGCAAGCCAGGCACCTGCTCGCGGTTTGTTCCGGGCATGGGAAGCAGCATGCTGCGAGCCCAGAAGACATCCCGCACTGTGTTGCCTGCCACGGGGCTGCTTCTGAGCACGGAGGCACGCCTACAAGCCAGCTGAGATGGGCTTTGCCTAAGAGTCAGGGAAGTGGCGAGCGGAACAAGGGATGTGCTGCACAGCTTCCCTCGCAGGCAGATTCCCTCCTGGGGCGCTTACTTCTCTTGCTTACTGCCCTGCTTTGTTTGGAGGCTGTTTGCGGACAGCAGCACACACAGCGGGAAGGTGCGCGCTGGCCAGCTCCAAGTCTCGGCACATAGAAGCGCAAGCCAGGCACCTGCTCGCAGTTTGTCCCGGGAGTGGGAAGCAGCATGCTGCGTGGCCCAGAAGACATCCCGCACTGTCCTGCCTGCCACAGGGCTGCTTCTGAGCACGGAGGCATGCCTACAAGCCAGCTGAGATGGGCTTTGCCTAAGAGTCAGGGAAGTGGCGAGCGGAACAAGGGATGTGCTGCACAGCTTCCCTCGCAGGCAGATTCCCTCCTGGGGCGCTTACTTCTCTTGCCTTAGTGCCCTGCTTTGTTTGGAGGCTGTATGCGGACAGCAGCACACACAGCGGGAAGGTGCGCGCTGGCCAGCTCCAAGTCTCGGCACATAGAAGCCGCAAGCCAGGCACCTGCTCGCGGTTTGTCCCGGGCATGGGAAGCAGCATGCTGCGTGCCCAGAAGACATCCCGCACTGTCCTGCCTGCACGGGGCTGCTTCTGAGCACGGAGGCACGCCTACAAGCCAGCTGAGATGGGCTTTGCCTAAGAGTCAGGGAAGTGGCGAGCGGAACAAGGGATGTGCTGCACAGGTTCCCTCGCAGGCAGATTCCCTCCTGGGGCGCTTACTTCTCCTGCCTTAGTGCCCTGCTTTGTTTGGAGGCTGTTGCGGACAGCAGCACACACAGCGGGAAGGTGCGCGCTGGCCAGCTCCAAGTCTCGGCACATAGAAGCGCAAGCCAGGCACCTGCTCGCGGTTTGTCCCGGGCATGGGAAGCAGCATGCTGCGTGCCCAGAAGACATCCCGCACTGTGTTGCCTGCCACGGGGCTGCTTCTGAGCACGGAGGCACGCCTACAAGCCAGCTGAGATGGGCTTTGCCTAAGAGTCAGGGAAGTGGCGAGCGGAACAAGGGATGTGCTGCACAGCTTCCCTCGCAGGCAGATTCCCTCCTGGGGCGCTTACTTCTCCTGCCTTAGTGCCCTGCTTTGTTTGGAGGCTGTTTGCGGACAGCAGCACACACAGCGGGAAGGTGCGCGCTGGCCAGCTCCAAGTCTCGGCACATAGAAGCGCAAGCAGGCACCTGCTCGCAGTTTGTCCCGGGAGTGGGAAGCAGCATGCTGCGTGCCCAGAAGACATCCCGCACTGTCCTGCCTGCCACGGGGCTGCTTCTGAGCATGGAGGCACGCCTACAAGCCAGCTGAGATGGGCTTTGCCTAAGAGTCAGGGAAGTGGCGAGCGGAACAAGGGATGTGCTGCACAGCTTCCCTCGCAGGCAGATTCCCTCCTGGGGCGCTTACTTCTCCTGCCTTAGTGCCCTGCTTTGTTTGGAGGCTGTTTGCGGACAGCAGCACACACAGCGGGAAGGTGCGCGCTGGCCAGCTCCAAGTCTCGGCACATAGAAGCGCAAGCCAGGCACCTGCTCGCAGTTTGTCCCGGGCATGGAAGCAGCATGCTGCGTGCCCAGAAGACATCCCGCACTGTCCTGCCTGCCACGGGGCTGCTTCTGAGCACGGAGGCACGCCTACAAGCCAGCTGAGATGGGCTTTGCCTAAGAGTCAGGGAAGTGGCGAGCGAACAAGGGATGTGCTGCACAGCTTCCCTCGCAGGCAGATTCCCTCCTGGGGCGCTTACTTCTCCTGCCTTAATGCCCTGCTTTGTTGGAGGCTGTTATGCGGACAGCAGCACACACAGCGGGAAGGTGCGCGCTGGCCAGCTCCAAGTCTCGGCACATAGAAGCGCAAGCCAGGCACCTGCTCGCAGTTTGTCCCGGGAGTGGGAAGCAGCATGCTGCGTGCCCAGAAGACATCCCGCACTGTCCTGCCTGCCACGGGGCTGCTTCTGAGCATGGAGGCACGCCTACAAGCCAGCTGAGATGGCTTTGCCTAAGAGTCAGGGAAGTGGCGAGCGGAACAAGGGATGTGCTGCACAGCTTCCCTCGCAGGCAGATTCCCTCCTGGGCGCTTACTTCTCCTGCCTTAGTGCCCTGCTTTGTTTGAGGCTGTTTGCGGACAGCAGCACACACAGCGGGAAGGTGCGCGCTGGCCAGCTCCAAGTCTCGGCACATAGAAGCGCAAGCCAGGCACCTGCTCGCAGTTTGTCCCGGGCATGGGAAGCAGCATGCTGCGTGCCCAGAAGACATCCCGCACTGTCATGCCTGCCACGGGGCTGCTTCTGAGCACGGAGGCACGCCTACAAGCCAGCTGAGATGGCTTTGCCTAAGAGTCAGGAAGTGGCGAGCGGAACAAGGGATGTGCTGCACAGCTTCCCTCGCAGGCAGATTCCCTCCTGGGGCGCTTACTTCTCCTGCCTTAATGCCCTGCTTTGTTTGGAGGCTGTTTGCGGACAGCAGCACACACAGCGGGAAGGTGCGCGCTGGCCAGCTCCAAGTCTCGGCACATAGAAGCGCAAGCCAGGCACCTGCTCGCAGTTTGTCCCGGGAGTGGGAAGCAGCATGCTGCGTGGCCCAGAAGACATCCCGCACTGTCCTGCCTGCCACGGGGCTGCTTCTGAGCACGGAGGCACGCCTACAAGCCAGCTGAGATGGGCTTTGCCTAAGAGTCAGGGAAGTGGCGAGCGGAACAAGGGATGTGCTGCACAGGTTCCCTCGCAGGCAGATTCCCTCCTGGGGCGCTTACTTCTCCTGCCTTAGTGCCCTGCTTTGTTTGGAGGCTGTTTGCGGACAGCAGCACACACAGCGGGAAGGTGCGCGCTGGCCAGCTCCAAGTCTCGGCACATAGAAGCGCAAGCCAGGCACCTGCTCGCAGTTTGTCCCGGGCATGGGAAGCAGCATGCTGCGTGCCCAGAAGACATCCCGCACTGTCCTGCCTGCCACGGGGCTGCTTCTGAGCACGGAGGCACGCCTACAAGCCAGCTGAGATGGGCTTTGCCTAAGAGTCAGGGAAGTGGCGAGCGGAACAAGGGATGTGCTGCACAGCTTCCCTCGCAGGCAGATTCCCTCCTGGGGCGCTTACTTCTCCTGCCTTAATGCCCTGCTTTGTTTGGAGGCTGTTTGCGGACAGCAGCACACACAGCGGGAAGGTGCGCGCTGGCCAGCTCCAAGTCTCGGCACATAGAAGCGCAAGCCAGGCACCTGCTCGCAGTTTGTCCGGGAGTGGGAAGCAGCATGCTGCGTGCCCAGAAGACATCCCGCACTGTCCTGCCTGCCACAGGGCTGCTTCTGAGCACGGAGGCACGCCTACAAGCCAGCTGAGATGGGCCTTGCCTAAGAGTCAGGGAAGTGGCGAGCGGAACAAGGGATGTGCTGCACAGGTTCCCTCGCAGGCAGATTCCCTCCTGGGGCGCTTACTTCTCCTGCCTTAGTGCCCTGCTTTGTTTGGAGGCTGTTTGCGGACAGCAGCACACACAGCGGGAAGGTGCGCGCTGGCCAGCTCCAAGTCTCGGCACATAGAAGCGCAAGCCAGGCACCTGCTCGCAGTTTGTCCCGGGCATGGGAAGCAGCATGCTGCGTGCCCAGAAGACATCCCGCACTGTCCTGCCTGCCACGGGGCTGCTTCTGAGCACGGAGGCACGCCTACAAGCCAGCTGAGATGGGCTTTGCCTAAGAGTCAGGGAAGTGGCGAGCGGAACAAGGGATGTGCTGCACAGGTTCCCTCGCGGGCAGATTCCCTCCTGGGGCACTTACTTCTCTTGCCTTAGTGCCCTGCTTTGTTTGGAGGCTGTTTGCGGACAGCAGCACACACAGCGGGAAGGTGCGCGCTGGCCAGCTCCAAGTCTCGCACATAGAAGCGCAAGCAGGCACCTGCTCGCAGTTTGTCCCGGGCGTGGGAAGCAGCATGCTGGCGTGCCCAGAAGACATCCCACACTGTCCTGCCTGCCACGGGCTGCTTCTGAGCACGGAGGCACGCCTACAAGCCAGCTGAGATGGGCTTTGCCTAAGAGTCAGGGAAGTGGCGAGCGGAACAAGGGATGTGCTGCACAGCTTCCCTCGCAGGCAGATTCCCTCCTGGGGCGCTTACTTCTCTTGCCTTAGTGCCCTGCTTTGTTTGGAGGCTGTTTGCGGACAGCAGCACACACAGCGGGAAGGTGCGCGCTGGCCAGCTCCAAGTCTCGGCACACAGAAGCGCAAGCCAGGCACCTGCTCGCAGTTTGTCCCGGGCATGGGAAGCAGCATGCTGCGTGCCCAGAAGACATCCCGCACTGTCCTGCCTGCCATGGGCTGCTTCTGAGCACGGAGGCACGCCTACAAGCCAGCTGAGATGGGCTTTGCCTAAGAGTCAGGGAAGTGGCGAGCGGAACAAGGGATGTGCTGCACAGCTTCCCTCGCAGGCAGATTCCCTCCTGGGGCGCTTACTTCTCCTGCCTTAATGCCCTGCTTTGTTTGGAGGCTGTTTGCGGACAGCAGCACACACAGCGGGAAGGTGCGCGCTGGCCAGCTCCAAGTCTCGGCACATAGAAGCGCAAGCCAGGCACCTGCTCGCAGTTTGTCCCGGGAGTGGGAAGCAGCATGCTGCGTGCCCAGAAGACATCCCGCACTGTCCTGCCTGCCACAGGGCTGCTTCTGAGCACGGAGGCACGCCTACAAGCCAGCTGAGATGGGCTTTGCCTAAGAGTCAGGGAAGTGGCGAGCGGAACAAGGGATGTGCTGCACAGGTTCCCTCGCAGGCAGATTCCCTCCTGGGGCGCTTACTTCTCCTGCCTTAGTGCCCTGCTTTGTTTGGAGGCTGTTTGCGGACAGCAGCACACACAGCGGGAAGGTGCGCGCTGGCCAGCTCCAAGTCTCGGCACATAGAAGCGCAAGCCAGGCACCTGCTCGTGGTTTGTCCGGGCATGGGAAGCAGCATGCTGCGTGCCCAGAAGACATCCCGCACTGTCCTGCCTGCCACGGGGCTGCTTCTGAGCACGGGAGGCATGCCTACAAGCCAGCTGAGATGGGCTTTGCCTAAGAGTCAGGGAAGTGGCGAGCGGGAACAAGGGATGTGCTGCACAGGTTCCCTCGCAGGCAGATTCCCTCCTGGGGCGCTTACTTCTCCTGCCTTAGTGCCCTGCTTTGTTTGGAGGCTGTTTGCGGACAGCAGCACACACAGCGGGAAGGTGCGCGCTGGCCAGCTCCAAGTCTCGGCACATAGAAGCGCAAGCGAGGCACCTGCTCGCAGTTTGTCCCGGGCGTGGGAAGCAGCATGCTGCGTGCCCAGAAGACATCCCGCACTGTCCTGCCTGCCACGGGACTGCTTCTGAGCACGGAGGCACGCCTACAAGCCAGCTGAGATGGGCTTTGCCTAAGAGTCAGGGAAGTGGCGAGCGGAACAAGGGATGTGCTGCACAGGTTCCCTCGCGGGCAGATTCCCTCCTGGGGCACTTACTTCTCTTGCCTTAGTGCCCTGCTTTGTTTGGAGGCTGTTTGCGGACAGCAGCACACACAGCGGAAGGTGCGCGCTGGCCAGCTCCAAGTCTCGGCACATAGAAGCGCAAGCGAGGCACCTGCTCGCAGTTGTCCGGGCGTGGGAAGCAGCATGCTGCGTGCCCAGAAGACATCCCGCACTGTCCTGCCTGCCACGGGACTGCTTCTGAGCACGGAGGCACGCCTACAAGCCAGCTGAGATGGGCTTTGCCTAAGAGTCAGGGAAGTGGCGAGCGGAACAAGGATGTGCTGCACAGGTTCCCTCGCGGGCAGATTCCCTCCTGGGGCGCTTACTTCTCTTGCCTTAGTGCCCTGCTTTGTTTGGAGGCTGTTTGCGGACAGCAGCACACACAGCGGGAAGGTGCGCGCTGGCCAGCTCCAAGTCTCGGCACATAGAAGCGCAAGCCAGGCACCTGCTCGCGGTTTGTCCCGGGCATGGGAAGCAGCATGCTGCGTGCCCAGAAGACATCCCGCACTGTCCTGCCTGCCACGGGGCTGCTTCTGAGCACGGAGGCACGCCTACAAGCCAGCTGAGATGGCTTTGCCTAAGAGTCAGGGAAGTGGCGAGCGGAACAAGGGATGTGCTGCACAGGTTCCCTCGCAGGCAGATTCCCTCCTGGGGCGCTTACTTCTCCTGCCTTACTGCCCTGCTTTGTTTGGAGGGCTGTTTGCGGACAGCAGCACACACAGCGGAAGGTGCGCGCTGGCCAGCTCCAAGTCTCGGCACATAGAAGCGCAAGCCAGGCACCTGCTCGCAGTTTGTCCCGGCATGGAAGCAGCATGCTGCGTGCCCAGAAGACATCCCGCACTGTCCTGCCTGCCACGGGGCTGCTTCTGAGCACGGAGGCACGCCTACAAGCCAGCTGAGATGGGCTTTGCCTAAGAGTCAGGGAAGTGGCGAGCGGAACAAGGGATGTGCTGCACAGGTTCCCTCGCAGGCAGATTCCCCTCCTGGGGCGCTTACTTCTCTTGCCTTACTGCCCTGCTTTGTTTGGAGGCTGTTTGCGGACAGCAGCACACACAGCGGGAAGGTGCGCGCTGGCCAGCTCCAAGTCTCGGCACATAGAAGCGCAAGCGAGGCACCTGCTCGCAGTTTGTCCCGGGCGTGGGAAGCAGCATGCTGCGTGCCAGAAGACATCCGCACTGTCCTGCCTGCCACGGACTGCTTCTGAGCACGGAGGCACGCCTACAAGCCAGCTGAGATGGGCTTTGCCTAAGAGTCAGGGAAGTGGCGAGCGGAACAAGGGATGTGCTGCACAGGTTCCCTCGCAGGCAGATTCCCTCCTGGGGCTCTTAGTTCTCTTGCCTTAGTGCCCTGCTTTGTTTGGAGGCTGTTTGCGGACAGCAGCACACACAGCGGGAAGGTGCGCGCTGGCCAGCTCCAAGTCTCGGCACATAGAAGCGCAAGCAGGCACCTGCTCGCGGTTTGTTCCGGGCATGGGAAGCAGCATGCTGCGTGCCCAGAAGACATCCCGCACTGTGTTGCCTGCCACGGGGCTGCTTCTGAGCACGGAGGCACGCCTACAAGCCAGCTGAGATGGGCTTTGCCTAAGAGTCAGGGAAGTGGCGAGCGGAACAAGGGATGTGCTGCACAGCTTCCCTCGCAGGCAGATTCCCTCCTGGGGCGCTTACTTCTCCTGCCTTAATGCCCTGCTTTGTTGGAGGCTGTTTGCGGACAGCAGCACACACAGCGGGAAGGTGCGCGCTGGCCAGCTCCAAGTCTCGGCACATAGAAGCGCAAGCCAGGCACCTGCTCGCAGTTTGTCCCGGGCATGGGAAGCAGCATGCTGCGTGCCCAGAAGACATCCCGCACTGTCCTGCCTGCCACAGGGCTGCTTCTGAGCACGGAGGCACGCCTACAAGCCAGCTGAGATGGGCTTTGCCTAAGAGTCAGGGAAGTGGCGAGCGGAACAAGGGATGTGCTGCACAGGTTCCCTCGCAGGCAGATTCCCTCCTGGGGCGCTTACTTCTCCTGCCTTAGTGCCCTGCTTTGTTTGGAGGCTGTTTGCGGACAGCAGCACACACAGCGGGAAGGTGCGCGCTGGCCAGCTCCAAGTCTCGGCACATAGAAGCGCAAGCCAGGCACCTGCTCGCAGTTTGTCCCGGGCAATGGGAAGCAGCATGCTGCGTGCCAGAAGACATCCCGCACTGTCCTGCCTGCCACGGGGCTGCTTCTGAGCACGGAGGCACGCCTACAAGCCAGCTGAGATGGGCTTTGCCTAAGAGTCAGGGAAGTGGCGAGCGGAACAAGGGATGTGCTGCACAGGTTCCCTCGCAGGCAGATTCCCTCCTGGGGCGCTTACTTCTCTTGCTTACTGCCCTGCTTTGTTTGGAGGCTGTTTGCGGACAGCAGCACACACAGCGGGAAGGTGCGCGCTGGCCAGCTCCAAGTCTCGGCACATAGAAGCGCAAGCGAGGCACCTGCTCGCAGTTTGTCCCGGGCGTGGGAAGCAGCATGCTGCGTGCCCCAGAAGACATCCCGCACTGTCCTGCCTGCCACGGGACTGCTTCTGAGCACGGAGGCACGCCTACAAGCCAGCTGAGATGGGCTTTGCCTAAGAGTCAGGGAAGTGTTGAGCGGAACAAGGGATGTGCTGCACAGGTTCCCTCGCAGGCAGATTCCCTCCTGGGCTCTTAGTTCTCTTGCCTTAGTGCCCTGCTTTGTTTGGAGGCTGTTTGCGGACAGCAGCACACACAGCGGGAAGGTGCGCGCTGGCCAGCTCCAAGTCTCGGCACATAGAAGCGCAAGCCAGGCACCTGCTCGCGGTTTGTTCCGGGCATGGAAAGCAGCATGCTGCGTGCCCAGAAGACATCCCGCACTGTGTTGCCTGCCACGGGGCTGCTTCTGAGCACGGAGCACGCCTACAAGCCAGCTGAGATGGGCTTTGCCTAAGAGTCAGGGAAGTGGCGAGCGGAACAAGGGATGTGCTGCACAGCTTCCCTCGCAGGCAGATTCCCTCCTGGGGCGCTTACTTCTCCTGCCTTAATGCCCTGCTTTGTTGGAGGCTGTTTGCGGACAGCAGCACACACAGCGGAAGGTGCGCGCTGGCCAGCTCCAAGTCTTGGCACATAGAAGCGCAAGCCAGGCACCTGCTCGCAGTTTGTCCCGGGCATGGGAAGCAGCATGCTGCGTGCCCAGAAGACATCCCGCACTGTCCTGCCTGCCACGGGCTGCTTCTGAGCACGGAGGCACGCCTACAAGCCAGCTGAGATGGGCTTTGCCTAAGAGTCAGGGAAGTGGCGAGCGGAACAAGGGATGTGCTGCACAGGTTCCCACGCAGGCAGATTCCCTCCTGGGGCGCTTACTTCTCTTGCCTACTGCCCTGCTTTGTTTGGAGGCTGTTTGCGGACAGCAGCACACACAGCGGGAAGGTGCGCGCTGGCCAGCTCCAAGTCTCGGCACATAGAAGCGCAAGCGAGGCACCTGCTCGCAGTTTGTCCCGGGCGTGGGAAGCAGCATGCTGCGTGCCCAGAAGACATCCCGCACTGTCCTGCCTGCCACGGGACTGCTTCTGAGCACGGAGGCACGCCTACAAGCCAGCTGAGATGGGCTTTGCCTAAGAGTCAGGAAGTGGCGAGCGGAACAAGGGATGTGCTGCACCAGGTTCCCTCGCAGGCAGATTCCCTCCTGGGGCTCTTAGTTCTCTTGCCTTAGTGCCCTGCTTTGTTTGGAGGCTGTTTGCGGACAGCAGCACACACAGCGGGAAGGTGCGCGCTGGCCAGCTCCAAGTCTCGGCACATAGAAGCGCAAGCCAGGCACCTGCTCGCGGTTTGTCCGGGCATGGGAAGCAGCATGCTGCGTGCCCAGAAGACATCCCGCACTGTGTTGCCTGCCACGGGGCTGCTTCTGAGCACGAGGCACGCCTACAAGCCAGCTGAGATGGGCTTTGCCTAAGAGTCAGGGAAGTGGCGAGCAGAACAAGGGATGTGCTGCACAGCTTCCCTCGCAGGCAGATTCCCTCCTGGGGCGCTTACTTCTCCTGCCTTAATGCCCTGCTTTGTTTGGAGGCTGTTTGCGGACAGCAGCACACACAGCGGGAAGGTGCGCGCTGGCCAGCTCCAAGTCTCGGCACATAGAAGCGCAAGCCAGGCACCTGCTCGCAGTTTGTCCGGGAGTGGGAAGCAGCATGCTGCGTGCCCAGAAGACATCCCGCACTGTCCTGCCTGCCACAGGGCTGCTTCTGAGCACGGAGGCACGCCTACAAGCCAGCTGAGATGGGCTTTGCCTAAGAGTCAGGGAAGTGGCGAGCGGAACAAGGGATGTGCTGCACAGGTTCCCTCGCAGGCAGATTCCCTCCTGGGGCGCTTACTTCTCCTGCCTTAGTGCCCTGCTTTGTTTGGAGGCTGTTTGCGGACAGCAGCACACACAGCGGGAAGGTGCGCGCTGGCCAGCTCCAAGTCTCGGCACATAGAAGCGCAAGCCAGGCACCTGCTCGCAGTTTGTCCCGGGCATGGGAAGCAGCATGCTGCGTGCCCAGAAGACATCCCGCACTGTCCTGCCTGCCACGGGCTGCTTCTGAGCACGGAGGCACGCCTACAAGCCAGCTGAGATGGGCTTTGCCTAAGAGTCAGGGAAGTGGCGAGCGGAACAAGGGATGTGCTGCACAGGTTCCCTCGCAGGCAGATTCCCTCCTGGGGCGCTTACTTCTCTTGCCTACTGCCCTGCTTTGTTTGGAGGCTGTTTGCGGACAGCAGCACACACAGCGGGAAGGTGCGCGCTGGCCAGCTCCAAGTCTCGGCACATAGAAGCGCAAGCGAGGCACCTGCTCGCAGTTTGTCCCGGGCGTGGGAAGCAGCATGCTGCGTGCCCAGAAGACATCCCGCACTGTCCTGCCTGCCACGGACTGCTTCTGAGCACGGAGGCACGCCTACAAGCCAGCTGAGATGGGCTTTGCCTAAGAGTCAGGGAAGTGGCGAGCGGAACAAGGGATGTGCTGCACAGGTTCCCTCGCAGGCAGATTCCCTCCTGGGGCTCTTAGTTCTCTTGCCTTAGTGCCCTGCTTTGTTTGGAGGCTGTTTGCGGACAGCAGCACACACAGCGGAAGGTGCGCGCTGGCCAGCTCCAAGTCTCGGCACATAGAAGCGCAAGCCAGGCACCTGCTCGCGGTTTGTTCCGGGCATGGGAAGCAGCATGCTGCGTGCCCAGAAGACATCCCGCACTGTGTTGCCTGCCACGGGGCTGCTTCTGAGCACGGAGGCACGCCTACAAGCCAGCTGAGATGGGCTTTGCCTAAGAGTCAGGGAAGTGGCGAGCGGAACAAGGGATGTGCTGCACAGCTTCCCTCGCAGGCAGATTCCCTCTGGGGCGCTTACTTCTCCTGCCTTAATGCCCTGCTTTGTTTGGAGGCTGTTTGCGGACAGCAGCACACACAGCGGGAAGGTGCGCGCTGGCCAGCTCCAAGTCTCGGCACATAGAAGCGCAAGCCAGGCACCTGCTCGCAGTTTGTCCCGGGAGTGGGAAGCAGCATGCTGCGTGCCCAGAAGACATCCCGCACTGTCCTGCCTGCCACAGGGCTGCTTCTGAGCACGGAGGCACGCCTACAAGCCAGCTGAGATGGGCTTTTGCCTAAGAGTCAGGGAAGTGGCGAGCGGAACAAGGGATGTGCTGCACAGGTTCCCTCGCAGGCAGATTCCCTCCTGGGGCGCTTACTTCTCCTGCCTTAGTGCCCTGCTTTGTTTGGAGGCTGTTTGCGGACAGCAGCACACACAGCGGGAAGGTGCGCGCTGGCCAGCTCCAAGTCTCGGCACATAGAAGCGCAAGCCAGGCACCTGCTCGTGGTTTGTCCCGGGCATGGGAAGCAGCATGCTGCGTGCCCAGAGACATCCCGCACTGTCCTGCCTGCCACGGGGCTGCTTCTGAGCACGGAGGCATGCCTACAAGCCAGCTGAGATGGGCTTTGCCTAAGAGTCAGGGAAGTGGCGAGCGGAACAAGGGATGTGCTGCACAGGTTCCCTCGCAGGCAGATTCCCTCCTGGGGCGCTTACTTCTCCTGCCTTAGTGCCCTGCTTTGTTTGGAGGCTGTTTGCGGACAGCAGCACACACAGCGGGAAGGTGCGCGCTGGCCAGCTCAAGTCTCGGCACATAGAAGCGCAAGCCAGGCACCTGCTCGCAGTTTGTACCGGGCGTGGGAAGCAGCATGCTGCGTGCCCAGAAGACATCCCGCACTGTCCTGCCTGCCACGGGACTGCTTCTGAGCACGGAGGCACGCCTACAAGCCAGCTGAGATGGGCTTTGCCTAAGAGTCAGGGAAGTGGCGAGCGGAACAAGGGATGTGCTGCACAGGTTCCCTCGCGGGCAGATTCCCTCCTGGGGCACTTACTTCTCTTGCCTTAGTGCCCTGCTTTGTTTGGAGGCTGTTTGCGGACAGCAGCACACACAGCGGGAAGGTGCGCGCTGGCCAGCTCCAAGTCTCGGCACATAGAAGCGCAAGCGAGGCACCTGCTCGCAGTTTGTCCCGGGCGTGGGAAGCAGCATGCTGCGTGCCCAGAAGACATCCCGCACTGTCCTGCCTGCCACGGGACTGCTTCTGAGCACGGAGGCACGCCTACAAGCCAGCTGAGATGGGCTTTGCCTAAGAGTCAGGGAAGTGGCGAGCGGAACAAGGGATGTGCTGCACAGGTTCCCTCGCAGGCAGATTCCCTCCTGGGGCGCTTACTTCTCTTGCCTTAGTGCCCTGCTTTGTTGGAGGCTGTTTGCGGACAGCAGCACACACAGCGGGAAGGTGCGCGCTGGCCAGCTCCAAGTCTCGGCACATAGAAGCGCAAGCCAGGCACCTGCTCGCGGTTTGTCCCGGGCATGGGAAGCAGCATGCTGCGTGCCAGAAGACATCCCGCACTGTCCTGCCTGCCACGGGCTGCTTCTGAGCACGGAGGCACGCCTACAAGCCAGCTGAGATGGGCTTTGCCTAAGAGTCAGGGAAGTGGCGAGCAGAACAAGGGATGTGCTGCACAGGTTCCCTCGCAGGCAGATTCCCTCCTGGGGCGCTTACTTCTCTTGCCTTAGTGCCCTGCTTTGTTTGGAGGCTGTTTGCGGACAGCAGCACACACAGCGGGAAGGTGCGCGCTGGCCAGCTCCAAGTCTCGGCACATAGAAGCGCAAGCCAGGCACCTGCTCGCGGTTTGTCCCGGGCATGGGAAGCAGCATGCTGCGTGCCCAGAAGACATCCCGCACTGTGTTGCCTGCCACGGGGCTGCTTCTGAGCACGGAGGCACGCCTACAAGCCAGCTGAGATGGGCTTTGCCTAAGAGTCAGGGAAGTGGCGAGCGGAACAAGGGATGTGCTGCACAGCTTCCCTCGCAGGCAGATTCCCTCCTGGGGCGCTTACTTCTCCTGCCTTAATGCCCTGCTTTGTTTGGAGGCTGTTTGCGGACAGCAGCACACACAGCGGGAAGGTGCGCGCTGGCCAGCTCCAAGTCTCGGCACATAGAAGCGCAAGCCAGGCACCTGCTCGCAGTTTGTCCCGGGAGTGGGAAGCAGCATGCTGCGTGCCCAGAAGACATCCGCACTGTCCTGCCTGCCACAGGGCTGCTTCTGAGCACGGAGGCACGCCTACAAGCCAGCTGAGATGGCTTTGCCTAAGAGTCAGGGAAGTGGCGAGCGGAACAAGGGATGTGCTGCACAGGTTCCCTCGCAGGCAGATTCCCTCCTGGGGCGCTTACTTCTCCTGCCTTACTGCCCTGCTTTGTTTGGAGGCTGTTTGCGGACAGCAGCACACACAAGCGGGAAGTGCGCGCTGGCCAGCTCCAAGTCTCGGCACATAGAAGCGCAAGCCAGGCACCTGCTCGCAGTTTGTCCCGGGCATGGAAGCAGCATGCTGCGTGCCCAGAAGACATCCCGCACTGTCCTGCCTGCCACGGGGCTGCTTCTGAGCACGGAGGCACGCCTACAAGCCAGCTGAGATGGGCTTTGCCTAAGAGTCAGGGAAGTGGCGAGCGGAACAAGGGATGTGCTGCACAGGTTCCCTCGCAGGCAGATTCCCTCCTGGGGCGCTTACTTCTCTTGCCTTAGTGCCCTGCTTTGTTTGGAGGCTGTTTGCGGACAGCAGCACACACAGCGGGAAGGTGCGCGCTGGCCAGCTCCAAGTCTCGGCACATAGAAGCGCAAGCGAGGCACCTGCTCGCAGTTTGTCCCGGGCGTGGAAGCAGCATGCTGCGTGCCCAGAAGACATCCCGCACTGTCCTGCCTGCCACGGACTGCTTCTGAGCACGGAGGCACGCCTACAAGCCAGCTGAGATGGGCTTTGCCTAAGAGTCAGGGAAGTGGCGAGCGGAACAAGGGATGTGCTGCACAGGTTCCCTCGCAGGCAGATTCCCTCCTGGGGCTCTTAAGTTCTCTTGCCTTAGTGCCCTGCTTTGTTTGGAGGCTGTTTGCGGACAGCAGCACACACAGCGGGAAGGTGCGCGCTGCCAGCTCCAAGTCTCGGCACATAGAAGCGCAAGCCAGGCACCTGCTCGCGGTTTGTTCCGGGCATGGGAAGCAGCATGCTGCGTGCCCAGAAGACATCCCGCACTGTGTTGCCTGCCACGGGGCTGCTTCTGAGCACGGAGGCAACGCCTACAAGCCAGCTGAGATGGGCTTTGCCTAAGAGTCAGGGAAGTGGCGAGCGGGAACAAGGGATGTGCTGCACAGCTTCCCTCGCAGGCAGATTCCCTCCTGGGGCGCTTACTTCTCCTGCCTTAATGCCCTGCTTTGTTTGGAGGCTGTTTGCGGACAGCAGCACACACAGCGGGAAGGTGCGCGCTGGCCAGCTCCAAGTCTCGGCACATAGAAGCGCAAGCCAGGCACCTGCTCGCAGTTTGTCCCGGGCATGGGAAGCAGCATGCTGCGTGCCCAGAAGACATCCCGCACTGTCCTGCCTGCCACAGGGCTGCTTCTGAGCACGGAGGCACGCCTACAAGCCAGCTGAGATGGGCTTTGCCTAAGAGTCAGGGAAGTGGCGAGCGGAACAAGGGATGTGCTGCACAGGTTCCCTCGCAGGCAGATTCCCTCCTGGGGCGCTTACTTCTCCT